>NW_022438294.1:0-16237 GCF_009761245.1 Sapajus apella | reverse complement strand
AGCGGCTGTTACTCTCCACTAGTCGCTGAGTTTTCCCAACCAGACAGTAAGCTCCTTGAGGAGAAAAAAATAATATTCTTATGGTCTCCGTGAAGCAGACACCATTGGAGGCCCTCAGATCTAGATGTCAGAAACAGGGTTCCATACTCTTTTGTCTCCTCCCCCTCCAACTCGCCCTCCGCAGATATGGACAAGACCTTGAACCATTCAGCCTAGTTTTAATCTAAAAAACACTTCTCTTCAGGCAGAGAAGTAAGGTGGTTACTTTGTGGTTTCAACGGCTGACCTGAGACTCAGACGTCTGGGTTCAAACTTTCACTGTAGATGTGCAAAAAAAAAAAAAAAACCTCAACCATGCACAGTGGCTCACACCTGTAATCCAAGCACTATGAGAAGCCAAGGTAGGCGGATTGCTTGAGGCCAGGGATTTCAGACCAGCCTGGCCAACATGCCAAAATCGCATCTCTACTAAAAAATAAAATTAGTCAGGTGTGGTGACACACACCCATGATCCCAGCTTCTTAAGAAGGTATTGTTTGTACATTATATCCACACAAACTGTTTGAACCTGGGAGGCAGAGGTTGTAGTGAGCTGATAATGCATAACTGTACTCCATCCTGGGCAACAGAGCAAGACTCTGTCTCAAAAAAATAAAGACAAAGGCCGGGTGCAGAGGCTCACGCCTGTAATCCCAGCACTTTGGGAGGCTGAGGTGAGTGGATCATGAGGTCAAGAGATTGAGATCATCCTGGCCAACATAGTGAAACCCCGTCACTACTAAAAATACAAAAATTACCCGGGTGTGGTGATGCACGCCTGTAGTCCCAGGTACTCAGGAGGCTGAGGCAGAATAGCTTGAACCCGGGAGGCAGAGGTTGCAGTGAGCCAAGATCACGCCACTGCACTCCGGCCTGGCAACAGAGCAAGACTCTGCCTCAAAAAAAGAAAAAAAAAGACCCTCTTCAACTGGCAGCAATGCCCAGTGTTGTGGGGAGGAAGGACTGGAGGCCCCAAAGAGTACCCACTAGAGCCACCCACCATGGGGAAGAGGAAAAATGAGAAAAGCATCCGTTTATTGGGTGCTATTGGCCAGTTCTGCTGGGCAGCTTGGATGCATTATCTATTGCTAATTCTCACAGCATCCCTGTTAGAGCAGGGTTATTCCAATCACAAGCAGACACGCCGAGGCCTGGAGCTCCCTTTCCAACATGCCTCTATGCATGGGAGAGAGGGACACGGTGAACTGTTTGAGGGGATGAGGCTCAAAGGATGCCCTGCACATGTGCAAACCCCATGGAGAAAAGCAGAACAAAGGCAGGCAGGCTGTCCAGGTAAGTTCACATCCACCTGGCTCAGGATTCACATGGGAATTTCACAAGATGCTTTTTTACAAGCTGCTCTTGAAATTAACATTCCAGCTTCAAATGATGATGTTTACATTTTCTTCAAGAAATATCCCACCCCACTCCTCAGGAGAGGAGACTTTAACAATAATTTCTAAGGTGTTACATTAAGTTCAGGAGTCCTCTTTACACCAACTTAGACAAGTAAACTGTCTTCTGTCCAGAGGTAGGGAGCTGGGCTCACTGTCTCCAAGGGCCCCACCAGGAGACTGTCAAAGGCCTTCATCAGCAACCAAAGCCAGCAGGGTTGGGGAGGGTGCTTAAGTAATAAGAGACATTTAAGACCTTGCTACTGTCCCTGACAAGAGGTAAGGCAAAAGTTTACAGCCCTCACCAAGAAAACAATGCAAGAAATAGAAGCCAACTTCCATATGTGGTGATTCTGCTGGTTCCAACCACAGCTCCCTAAAAACTCCATCTCTCTGTCTAGTGTCTTGAGATCTGAAGGCTGGAAGGGCCTGTGAAATAACCCAGGACCACCCTGTCACTCACAGCAAGTGTGCAAGCACCCACCCAGCTTTCTGAGGTGCCACCCTGGCCCTCTGCATCAGGCCACTCCCAAGACCACCAGGCAGCTGAGTCCAGCCTACAGATGCCTCCACCTCAGGTGCCCACCTCCACAAAGGTTTAAAAGCACACTACAGACACAAATCGGTGCCAATGAATTAATCATTATGTCATATCCATAAGGAACTGATGGAAGAAAGTCTCCATCCACAGGGATGAGGTGATCTTGACACAAGGCCAGACACAAATGACCCTTCCAGGAGCTAAATTTTTTTAATTTACCTCAATGTGCGAAAAGTCTAACAATGAATTTAAAAATAATTTTATTGTTTTCAAGTTCCATGCAGCAGTAATTGGTGTGGTAAAATGTTTTGGCTGGCAGAGGTGCAATGATTAGATGAAAATAAATTTGTTGTACAAAAAAAGTGTTTCAAAGTGAATGGAGGGTATCCCTTTAAGAAGTCTTCCATTTCTTCAGCTCCTCCTATGCACCAGGCACTGGACCACGTCCTGGGAATTCAAAGATGACCAAGGTACCATTCCCCTCCCCAACATCAGGGGAAAACAATATGGGGGAGATACCCATATACAGGTATAGCAAGAGACCACAGGCGCTCAAGTCGGCACAACCAACCTGCATGCAGAATCAAGGCCAGAGAGAGGATGAAATTGCAGCTAACTCTTAAAGGAGCTTGCCAGAGGGCAAGCTGGTAGTATTGTCTGCTATTCCATGCAGAGGGGCTTCCACCTGCCAAGACAATGGGATACAAATGAGCATAGTCTGAGAAGCTGTTCAGAATGTCTGGGAGGAAGGGAGGCTGAAGTGCTCTCTCAGCCAAACAAATGATTTCCAAATTAAAAACAGTAAAAGGCAATCATAGGGAAACTGACATGTAAAACTAAATAACCAGCTACATAGTTTGTGTAACCTCAGCAAGAAAGATTCTGAAAATATCAATAAAAGATGAAACGAAATACATAAAATTATCTAACAAAATACAGTGTGGAACCTAACACCAATCATGGATTTATTTATTCTTACTCTCCGTAAGTATTTCTGGCTGGCAACCATCTTAACCATATAGAATAGCCCAAGGCGACAGATATGAGCATGATAATTAAAGTGTTACTACCTATTTAAACAGAGCAATGGAAGGTAATTTTTGCTGTATTTTTCCAAATGAATCAGTCGTGTTTTTTTATCTCTAATCTGAAAGGAAATATTTTAGAGGTTTTAATTTATGAAAGTCCTGTAAAATTATCTTAAAACTCTAACTGGAAAAGACACACCAGGTGTAACAGCTCTGCCATGGAGTTGCAGTACGCTGGTCTGCATCATTTAGGGAGACCCTAATTCTCTCAGGACAGCTTGCACGGACACAGTAGAGTAACCTTAACCCAAAACTCTAGCCCACTGTCTTCTACATAAGCCTGCAGTATCCACATTTTCTTGCAATCAGTCCCCAGGAACCAAGCCAGAGAGTGGGTTGGGATCGCAATCTTCCTCCTCCAGGCACTGTTACCTACTCGGGACACTGTCAATTCAGTCACCTAATGGGCTGAATTTCCTTTCTGGCCACTAGATGGAGCCTATGCATTGGTGAGATGGGCAAACCGCACAGTGGACACCTCTCAGGTGTGAGCAGATATTGACAAATGACAAGATTAAGGGAGAAAGTGTAATAAACAGATCTCTGGGCCGGGCTCAGTGGCTCAAGCCTGTAATCTCAGCACTTTGGGAGGCCGAGGCGGGTGGATCACGAGGTCAAGAGATCAAGACCATCCTGGTCAACATGGTGAAACCCCGTCTCTACTAAAAATACAAAACATTAGCTGGGCATGGTGGCACGTGCCTGTAATCCCAGCTACTCAGGAGGTTGAGACAGGAGAATTGCCTGAACCCGGGAGGCGGAGGTTGCGGTGAGCCGAGATCGCGCCATTGCACTCCAGCCTGGGAAACAAGAGCGAAACTCCATCTCAAAAAAAAAACCAGATCTCTGAAATAGAAGGCAAACTGCAGGGGCTACTGTTTACTGAAAAAAAAATCACAACTGTTTAATAAGCAACATGCCATCTTGTAAATAAGCACTTTAGCAAAATAAGGTTTTATTATACATTTATTGAGCGCCTATGTGCCAGGCTCTAAACCATATTTAAATGACAAGGGCAATCAAACATCAAGTCTGCCTTATATTTCTATCCAAAGAACATCTCTGTTCAAGGATGTCACATCCGTAAGAGCAGTAGCAGCTGAAGTCTGAGGGCTTAATACCAGGTGCCGGGTATCTGTTCTAGGCACTTGACATGTATATGAATTTGTTTGATTTTTGTGAATATTTGAAGTAGGTTCTACTAAAATTATGATTTCGCAGATGAGGAAACTGAGGCAAAAGAAGATTAAATAATTTGCCTTAGAGCTTAGCTACTGAAGAGCTGAGATTCAAACCAGCCACTTTGGCTCCACAGTCCTCATAAAATTACAGGCAAGGAATAAGAAAAATCACTGTCAACCAGCAAAGCCATGGTTATGAACTCAAAAGGAGTCATGGGTAAGTAGATCCACACAAGTTAGGGAAATCCCAAAAACCTTCAGGAAGGAGAAGGAATCTGAGTTAGAAACGTAAGGATGGCATCTCAGACCTACTAAAACCACAGAAAAGGTATATGGGGGAATCACCTTAGTGTGCTGCCTTTAAAAAGTTATAATCTTGTCTCTATTTTACAGATCCACCTGAAACTTGGAGATTAATTTTTCAAAAACCTATTTCCTCACAATTTTTCTGACTTTGGTTTTCTAAACATATTAGAAAATGTTTCCATTTTGGTGAGAAAAGGAAAAAGGTCTCTCCCAAATATTTTTAAGTCTCCACATTTCTATTGAGACTCACAAAAGTTAAAGACACTAAAGCTATGCTGACCTTTCTTTGCTCTTAAGTGGCACTTTCTGATACTCACTATTGAGGGTGGAAGGAGAAGTACCAGAGTAGTGAAGAGGGAAAACATTCCCAGCTATGGAATGGAAATAGTAGAAGCAAAAACTTGGAGACAGGAACAGCATGGCTTACTTTCCATCAAGCTAAAGCCCAGATGCTGGAGAGTACCAGGAACTAACACTGGATCCCTACAGCAAAGGATTACTGAGGACCTGTTTCATTACTTGATTCTAGGACCACAAGGGGCACATTCTGAGAATTTGGAGCTCTCAAGTCCATCAAACCAAGTGGATGGTACAGGAACTGGTTCAGAGGCCAACTCAGCATGTAGTCAGAATCAGTGCAGGTCTGGACTGGGCCAGGCTGGAGCCAGGAATGGGGTGAATCTGAGCAATTTCAAGTGACTCGGTGAGATAGAAAGGAAACATTCAATTAACCAGCCTCCCCAGAAAAGGACAGGCTGCAGAACTGAAACTGAACCACAAATTCCATCCTGAGCCAATCTCTGTTGCTGAAAACTTTACAGAGGTGCATATAAGAAAGAAAATCCCAACCATATCACCTGACCAAGAAAGCTACCATAACAAAAGTTCCTATGACTACATATCATGTTGTGACGTAACATAAGCAGTGAACTCATTATCCACAGAAATCAGACGACAGAACTCAGGGAAACCTAACAGCAGATCTCCCTCTGCTGCTGCTGGTCTCTGTGTTCATTTGTTTTCATTGCAATCTCTGCTTCTCTTTAAAGTCTGTAAGCTTGTGTATTATCCCACTACAATGAGACTCAGGGAAATTAGGTAGAGAGAATACAAGATGACACAGACGAATGTGGACACAACTGAGGGGGATTTTACAATCTAGACAGAATTAGTATCTAATGACTTAGAAAACACTTTGCAAGCTGATGTGGTCAACTGGATCATGGGCTCCTACCTGGAGTTTCTCTCCATGCTTCCTACTTTTTCCAGGAAGTTATCAAAGGTTACTAAGATACTTTGAATTGGGGAAAAACTGAAAAACTGTTATATATAAATTCATCTCTCCCTAATTACCATTAGACTTCTGCTCTTTAACATTCTATTGACTAAACTTTGGCTGACTGAAATTGGTGATGTCTCATTTATATAATCAAGCCTATATTGCCAATAACCAACTTTTTAGAGACTAACCATGACTTTTTTATAGCAGAGGACAAGCTGAAAGTAAACATTCAAAATATATCAGGAAATTTTTATTTTTAAAGTTCTGCTCTATAAAATGTTTATGCTCTAAAACTATCAAAACCTATTTGTTCTCCCATGTCAAGAGTAGTTTTTAAAGTGGTATTGATTTTTAAACTGACAATTCCAAAGCCAGTTTAAAGAACGCTAGTGCCGTGTTCAAAAGAAAATGGCTGAAGAAAAGTATACAAAACAACAACAGTGTACTTCGACCTCTCAGAATTTAGATGAATGGACGGAGATACACAATCTTGAACAAATGGCATTTATCATGTAACTCTTACTTAAGTAGAGACCTGTGGTATTAAGAGGGCTAACAGTGAGGAGATAAAACAAAGTTTCAAACTCCTCCCACCACTGGATTAGTAAGCACTTTCCAAAGTCTTTAAAATACGCTTAAAAAAAAAAAAAAAAAGATGTTTTCCGAATTATGACCAGGTGAGCAATTTCTTTCTTTTTATATATATTTCTGTGTGTGTTTGTGATGGAGTCTTGCTCTGTCACCTGGGCTGGAGTGCAGTGGCACGTGATCTCAGCTCACTGCAACCTCTACCTCCCAGGTTTCAGCAATTCTCCTGCCTCAGCCTCCCAAGTGGCTGCGATTACAGTCACAGGACACCATGCCCAGCTAATTTTTGTATTTTTAGTAGAGACAGGGTTTCACCATGTTGATCAGGCTGGTCTTGAACTCCTGACCTCAAGTTATCTGCCCACCTCAGCCTCCCAAAGTGCTGGGGTTACAGGTGTGAGCTGCTGCACCCAGCCAAGTAAACAGTAAGGTAGGTCCAGCTATCCCTGCAGTATGTGATGGCCCCATCCACAGGTGTACACATCTTCCCCATGTGGCTAGCCAGCCACCCCACTACTCCAAAGAATGTGAGGGCTTCAAGACCATCAGCCATCAGGGCAGCACAAAGTCAACGAGCTCCATGGATGCATGGCCCAACAACTTAAAAACTAAGCCTTCAGCAGCATTAACCAAGTTGAATGTAAACAGGAGAAAAAGGCAATCCCTGCATTCCTAGTTACTTTTCCCAGTCATAAACAATAGCAAAAACACACTATAAAACCTACTTCAATTGTAGGTGTTCATCTCTCACCATAAAGAAACTACTTTCTGTTGTGTTCCAGTGAAATCAGAAGAGCAACCTGTAAGTTTAAAAATTCTCGTAGGCTGGGCGCAGTGCACACGGGTGATTCCAGCCCTCTGGGAGGCTGAGGTTGGTGGGTCCCTTGAGTCCAGCCTGAGCAACATAGCAAAACCTCGTCTGTACTAAAAATACAAAAGCTTAGCCAGGCATGGTGGTGCCTATAGTTCCAGCTACTTGGGAGGATCACTTGTGCCTGGGAGGTCAAGGCTGCAGCCAACAGTGATCGCACCACTGCATTCCAGCCTGGGTGAACAGAGTAAGATCCTGTCTCAAAAAAGAAAGGAAAATCTTGTAGTCCAGGGAAGGAGAAAGAAAAAATTTAAACTTGCTCACTAGTTTCTTTTTTAAAAAACATGGCAGTAACATCTACGGTTTGACTGGTATCTTTAAAAACTTATGGTAAGATATTTTATAGTATCAATTTCTAAACCTAAAGAACTGAATCCAGTAGGTACTCAGCACATATTTACTGAGGAAGAAAAGAGGGAGGGAAAACAACCATTTATCAGTTCAAGTAAGGAAATATCAATTTTTCCTTAAGATTTCAAAATTAATAAAACATAAGTAAAGCTAAATCAGCGAAAAAAGGGAGAGAAATCTTTAAAAAATGCTATCTGGGACTTTCAAACGAGTAAAAATGACCATTTAAAAACTTAGTTTTTGAAAGTCCAAAAGTCTCAAAATTAATATTTAAATAAAACCAAAGCAATTTAACAAAAGAAAACATGCCAAGGAAGTATGTGTCTCTTGAGAAAACAATCTAACTTGTTTTAAAGATCCTTTGTTTATTAACCATTTTATACACCAAATCTATGTTCCCTCCTCAGAACAAATCAATATTTTCCAGATCCCTGGGGGAGGAGGTGCAGGCATGAGGGGATGTGTACATATTTCAGAGCTTTAATCTTTTCAAATAGTGTAAGTCAGTTACACTTCCCAAATGTCAACAGGTCGCAATGTCCACAAACACTGGTACTGTTGCCCTCTCCCACCCGCCCCCACCTCCACCCCCCAGCCCCGTTAAAGCCACCTCACGTCTTTACAAATAACTGGAAAACTTCCTCTTGCTAAGTGGATGCCAAACACCATTTTCTAGGAGGACTCTGAGTGCATCACTTATGAGGCACTTTGCTGTCTTTAAAGTGTTCAGAATTTTCCTTCCGAACATCTCAGTGAAATCAAGAAACTATATCCCTAGCATGTATGCAACTATTATATATTTAGTACAATTGAGAAAAGCTCATCTCCTGGACTCAGCACCTTTCATAAGTTGGCTAAGAAAAGCAGTTCAAAGCAAGTTCGCCCACAGGCGCAAATATCTCTTCCATGAACCAGGTTTGATTTTTAAATGAGTTTTGAAAACAAATTGGAGAAAATCACAACCTAAAAAGAAATACATCTTATATGCTTTACAATTAAAAAAACAAAAACTTTCAGGATTTGTCTCCTCATTCTTACTCCCTCGTGCTTTTAAAAACACCAAGTTATTTATGAATTATAAATTATAAATTATGAAATGATTAGCTTCCTGATTTCTAGAAAGGTAACTAAAGCAATATGTAATCCACAAAACTTCTGAAATAAGTCCCATCTTTCTTACAACTCGAAACATGCCATGCAGTGTTCATGTGTACACCTGTGACTCCTCATTTTTGGAAAAAGGGAACAACAACGCTGTACTTTTAAAATATCAGTTGCCAAATCCAATGTTATAAAGAAGGCAGTGCTGCCCGTCAAGATGGGTTAACATCACCTATACTTCATGGTCTACCATCACACTCCAATGTAAGGGAAAGCACCAGAGGCAAAAAATGGTACAGCAAAGGCTTCTGGATGAACAACACTAGTTTACTTTAAGTCTTAAATCTACAGAAATGTTTTTTGAAGAACCTTTAAAATGCTGCCCACTGTTTACTTGAAAACTTCATCCTATACTGAGTCTAGGGGGAAAAAAACCCCTGAATTTTCAAGAAACTTGATTTCATGCAAGACTTTGCAGGCTCATGCACTGACTAAGTCAAGGTCAGCTTTCATACAGTAGGTGCATAAGTGTTGGCTGAATTCAGTTGCTTCTTACAGCACATTCTTACAAAACAAATGAAACCAGGTTTAAAGAGAAACCACCATCCCTTAAGGGCTTCTCTTGGCAAAAACTCTAAGGCAACAAGTGAAAATGATACAGTTGATTTTCATTACTGCCCTGATCTTGCAACGATAGGAAGGGCAGGAAACATTTTTATTAGTAAACTAAACCTTAGACAAAGACCAAAAGCAAATGTAAACAATTATTGTCCAAGTCTTTTCCTATTGAAAGGCGAGGGTAAATTTGGATAAATGCACACACTTTGAAAACAAAAACATCTTTGCCATATTTTAAATTTTTTTTGTTCTTAAGGACTTTTAATTATATAAAAATCACTGTACAGTTGAAACAGTGTATCCTAAAAAGACTTTCTCCTGCTCAGACCCTGGAACTATGTAACAAATAAACAACAAAGAAAACAAACAGCAACAGGGCATTAAAATGAACTGTTCATCCTCAGTCCTTACTACCACTTGTGGTCAATATGGCGTACCAAAAAAGTGTTTAAAACATCTTGAAACAGCAATTTATTTCTTTGTTGGAAAACATACATAATAAAACTGGAAATACAGCCATTCAGACTCCCAGGTCCTAAACTCTGTCTTGAAAAAAAACATCATTTCAAATTCAGTTGAGGTTTCTATTGTCAAAAATCTGCCTTCCACTAGCATGTGTTTTTTAAATCCAGTTCCTCAATCCCTAACTGAAGCTACACAGAACCAAGATTCTTTTTTTCCTGCTTGCCCATTTCTACCACAGCATTGAATCCCTGCTGCTAAGCTTCAATTATCAGTTTGTTGTATTGCTGCAACTCACGGATCTGAAAAACTTATAAATGAAAAGCGAGAGACCAGCCTGCCAAATACACTACACAATTGTAATGTAATTTAAGGTAGCACAAGTTATTTTCAACTTTAGCACATTTCTTAAAAAAAAAAAAAAAAGTTTATTGAGACATAATTCACATCCCATTAAAGTCCCTGATTTAAAGTATATAATTCAATGGTTTTAAGTATCTTCAGAGCTGTGCAACCATCACCACAAACTAATTTTAGAACAAATCTTCATCACCCCCAAAAAGAAATCCTATGCCCACTACCAGTCACTACCCATCCCATCGCCCTCCAGCCCCTGGCAACCGCTCCTCTACTTTCTGCCTCTATGGATTTGCTTATTCTGGACATCTCACATAAACGGGATCATACCATATGTGGTCTTTTGTGACTGACTTCTTCCGCTTTTTGTGATATTTTTAAGGTTGATCTATTCAACCTTGGCATATTTCTTAGAGTTGGAGTTTTCTAATCTTTTCGACAAATCAAACATATGACCTTTTAAATTTCAAATCCTGACTCAAACCCCATCCACCCTTCCACAAAATACCATTTACTTGTCACGTCTCTCTAGAGAATCTAAACTATAATTTGCTTTTTCGGTTCTTCCAAAAGTTTTTTTTCTGGGTTCTCCTTCTGGTACTAAAACACTATCTTCTTTAAACACCAACATGTCACATACCTACATTTCTCTGACAATAGGATGCCTGGGGTAGAAAGATGACGGAATCCTTTTAAGGAGATGGCCCACAATAAATGTAAAGTGCATGCGGGGTAGAAAGATGACGGAATCCTTTTAAGGAGATGGCCCACAATAAATGTAAAGTGCATGCTGACTTTTTAAAAAGAAAATAGTCATCAGATTATCTGGCTAGCACCCAGAACATCCAAACCTCCTTTATTTAGATGCTCTGTTCACATTATGGTGACACAAAACAAACACATCCATCCATATGACTGCCTATGCTGCAGAAACTTAAGTTTTCTAAGCTAAACAACACACTCTTTCTACTGCAATCTCTAGTCTGTCAATATGCCAGCAAAATACCTGCAACTGAACCAACACCACCACGTCTTTATTTCTATACCCGACAACAGCTGAAAGAATGTCCCCCTGATAGGGCTAGGCAGCTTGTTTCTATCAGAATTAAGTGGTCTAGCGCCTTCCCAGCTAAAAAGTGAACGCACATTCACAGGCATAGCTTTTAATCCTCCACATCTCAGAGATGGATGGAGAGGCAGGTACTGAGTCAAGACTTCAGCAAACCATCATTGAGATTTGGGGTGCCTTCTGCCCATCCATCAGGTTTCAAGAAACTAACCACTGTAAAGGGATCCCTGGGGGAAGCTTTGGCATCATGGAGTAAAAACCTACATTAAAACAACCCCTCCCCTCCTGTGTTCTCAAAAATCGCCGTCTTTTACGAAGAATATCCTTCAAGAACGCTCCAAAACAAAGACAGCCTATTTTAAAATGCCCGACTCCTTCGTCGGAGAAGGCCACCCCTGCTATTTTAAATTTCAAAACATTAAAAACAAAACCAGAAAAACTATACAGTTCAACCGCATACCATAATAAAATTGATTATTTCTACCCATAAAAGCCCTCCTTTGTCCCTCCAAAGACCACCAAAGCTAAACACCTTAGTAAAGGGAGCCGGAAGGCTTTCGCCCAATGGAGTCTGCTGAAAGTTTAGAAAACAAAGAGCTGCAGAGCCCAGATCTGTGTACGATTCGCCCTGGTCCACGTCCCACTCTGCAGTAAACACGCCAACCACGATCTGCTCTGGTTCCATGGCGGATTCATTTCTTTCAAGACATTTAAGGATTTGTTTATAGAAACAGCCTTTCTGAATTGCCCCAGTGATGGGGCCAGACAACCCCCGCTGCCTCCTACTTCTCTCCCCCACTCTTGAAGTCTCAGTCCTGATTTTTTCAAAGTTAATTGGCACCACCTGCATACCCTTTGCAACTGTTACTCACCAACACGCCCTCACCATTCCCAGTCCCTGTTCTGCGACATTTAAACTTTTAATCGTATTCAAATTACCCTACCATCTTGAATGTACCAGGAAGCCACACTTTCTATTTTTTCGAGAAGAATAAAACCCCCGTCTCCTCCCCCCACACACCCTGCGGGGAGTTCTCACTCCCTGAATCCCCGCGTTTCCCTACCTACCCCCACCCAACACCATCAAAACAAAAGCAACCAGATTGCAAAAGCCAGCGAGTGCGGGGCAATAATGCTTCTTAACTACCTAGAAAGGAAGTGCGGGGGCAGGAAGGTGGGCGACACGACGCAGGCCACAACAAAACCAAGGCCAAGGCTTCGCGCTCGCAAAAACAAAACACCCTCCCCCCGCCGCAGCAGACCCTGGCGCTCCTGAAACCACAGCGCACAACACCTCTCGCCAGGTCTGGGCGTCCAGGTGTTACCCTTTGAGGCCGCAACACCCCGCGTTGCGAGCACGTGTGTCGGGATGCACGTTGACTCCGACTACACACCCACCAGCGCACACTCGGATGCGGCCCTAACACCTCTCCCTGCCCCGCCTGGGAGAAACTGAGAGACCGTAACAGAGCCCTCTAAACTGGGGGCCCAGTGGCCTCGCATTTGCCAGGGAGCGCTTCCCCTCACCCCACCGCCCAGCCCCGGGCGCCAGGAGCAGGTAACCCGCCCAGGAGCGAGGCAAAGTAACTGGCAAGGCCAGGAACCCGAGGGGCAAAGGACATTACGCGATGAGAGATAGCGCCGGGCACTTGGAGAAGTGTCCTGGGGCTTCGGGGCCTCTCCACAGGGCACCTCCCCCTCCGAGGGCAACTCGCACTCCGCGGGCCGCGCGGCTCTCCGTGCCCCACCGCCGGGTCAGCCCCAGCAACTAGGACTTGGTTTGGCCCAGGGTGCCGTCCCCGCTGCCTGCGCGCCGCACCCAGTCAGCGCTGTGTGCAGAGTGGCTCGCGCACCCGGGAAAGGCGAGGTGCAGGTGGCAGGGCCCGGGGACTCGCAGAGCCCGCCCGGACACCAACTTCCCCACCGAGTCCTGGCGCCTGGCAGGAGGACAGGGCTGCCAGGACATTAAGAGAGAAAGCCTCCGAGGCCCTTCCTGCGCCGGGATGTGCAGAGCCAGGGTCCGCGGGGCTCCAGACGAAGGAGCCTGGGTCCCGGTCCGTGGCAGCCTCCCTCCCGGCAGAGCTGCTCCGCGCCCTGCCCCGCCGCTCCCGAGTCTGGGGGACCGACAGCTGCGACAGCGGCAACTCGGGTTTCAAAAACAAGGCGCAGCCCCTCGGAGGAAAAGTTCCTGCAGTGGCCATGGGCGGCGGGCACATACTTTCTCCACTCCTCGGCCAGAGCACCAGCACGGTGGAGAGAAACAGCAGTCCCCACAGCGAAGTCGGGGACCCTCCTCTGGAGCTAGACTTCATGCCTTTTATTTGGAACGAAATTCCCCTTCCTCAAAAAAAAAAAAAAAAAAAAAAAAAAAATGGAGGGGGAAAATGGGAAAAGAACAAGAAGGAAACAAGTCTCAAAGTCAGTCTTCGCTCCCCGTCCAAAAGCAACGGCGAAGGAAACAATAGTCCGAAGGCAGCGGCGCCGGGGCCCTCTGGGTGCGCGACCAGGCGAAAGGTGCAGAGCGGTCCCTCAGCACCGGCAGCAGCGGCCCAGGACTTGGCGAAGCGGACAACCCGAGGCGCGCCAGGGCAGGCAGCTGGCATCGTCGGTGTTCATTTTCAAACCCAGAGAGGCAGGAAGCGGAGAAAATGCAAAGAAAGGGGGAAAAGCCCAAATCCGCCTCGCTGAGGAAAACAAGCCCTGCCCTGGCCGCGCGGGAAGGTGGCTGGACGCCCGAGCCTCGGCAGCGGGAGGGCGCGAGTTAGCTAGATCGCCCCAAAGTCTGGGTCGCAGGCGAGGCCATGGAGGGGCAGAAACGCGGAGTCAAAATGAATGAACGGCTCCCCCTCC
Source organism: Sapajus apella (assembly GCF_009761245.1). Lineage (NCBI taxonomy): Eukaryota > Metazoa > Chordata > Mammalia > Primates > Cebidae > Sapajus > Sapajus apella. The sequence goes on along the minus strand of NW_022438294.1, from coordinate 2,139 downwards.
TTCTCCTGCTCCTCCTTCGGGCTCTGGTCGCCGCCGCCACGAGCTCCTTCCCAAATCCAGGACACACACACAGCAGCTGGCCGGTCGCGCCGCGCTCAGCACTCCTGCACCGTGAGGACCCTCGCCCGGCCCCGCCTGCCGCCGTCTCCTCTGTGCGGGACTCCGGCTCGCTAAGGCGAGGCGCGCCATGGAGCTGCCCCCGCGCGGGTGGGGCGTGGAGGGCGCGGGGGCGTCCGGGGAGCGGGGCTGAGGGTCTGCGAGCACCAGCTGCGGGCAGGCTTGCTGGCGGCGTCCCGCTCGCGCGCCCGCCTGTCTCGAATTCGCCCGGTGCGCTTCCTCCTCGTCGGGTTTTTTCCCGTTTTTTTCGCTCAGCGGAGTTAAGGCCGTTAAACAAGAGCCCCAGCCTCGCTGCGCCGCCGCAGCTACACACTGGGGACTCTCGCGCGCCCAGGGTCGCGCACACGTGACCACTCGCACACTCCTGCGGCCACTGCAGCAGCCGCGCCTAGCCGAGGGCCCCGCCCAGGCCGCCGCGCGCCAAGAGCCGCAGCCCGGAATCCCCTAGACTTGCGGAGCGGAGCTCGGGCGTGGGGCGCGAGACTGGGAGGTGCCGCCCCCACCTCCCACCCCGCCGGCTCCCGCGGGCACACACAGACACGCGCGCGCGCCCATCCGCTCCCGCCCCCACCGCACTGCGCCAGCCACCGAGCACGCGCCCTCCCTTCCTGCCCGACTCCGAAAACAAAGCCCCCGGCGCCGGCCAGGGCTTGGGGCGGAGGGGCGGGGCGGAGGGGCGGGGCGGAGGAAGGCTGGGCTGGGACTGGGGCTTGGCAGGCGAGGAGACTTGGGCGGGGAGTGCGGGGCTGGGAGAGGTTCATTGTAAACAACAGCGCGGCTGGAAAGCGCGATTCCCTAGTTCTTGAAAAGCGTCATTGTTTCTTGCAGCTGTTGCAAAATAAGTGCGAGCATGTGGCTTTTTTTTTTTTTTTTTTTTTTTGCTGCGTGTTGTAAAGCCCGAACGTGGCGGGAGGGGCGCGCCTGGGAGAAAGGGGACCCCCAGGCTACTACGCCGGGCACTTTCATGCCAGGCTGGGACGCCTGCGGCGTTGCGACAGGGGAGCTAGGAGTTCGGGGCTGGCGGGGAGAGGAGGAGAAAGGGCGCAGCCCGTGTGGCTCAGCCCGGCGACGGGGGCGCGAGGAGAGAGGACACCGCCGCCCCTCACGAGCCCCGTGCCCCGGAAGGAGGGTCCAGACGGGCGGCCCCGCGTGCCCAGGGCTAGTCCCCGCGGCGGACGCCGGGGCGGGCAGCCCGCGTAGAGTCGCCTCCCTCCCACCGGGGGAGGAAATGTGGGGGCCCGGGCTGCGAGCCGACTCAGCAGGGTCGCAGCGGCGGTGCCTCCCGGACCCGCCGTCCTCCCCGACCCGCGGCTTTCCCCGAGAGCTCGCCTCGGTCTCACGCGGCTCAGGGTTCCACCACGTGGGCGACTGCGGGGAGAGGCGGCGGCGCGGTGCACGCTGCGAAGCTCGGAGGGGCGTGTCCCTGTCCCAGGGCCCCCAGTCGGGATGGAGCCTGGGGCCGGAAAGCCTCCGTTGCCGCGGTCCCGACCAGGGAACACCCCGCTTGCACTCGGGATCGGCAGCCCCTGCGGAAACCCACCGGCACCTGTCTCTGGTCCTCCCTGGCACGTTCCTCTCGCTTCTTTTGCTACGTGAGTGACTAGAAACCAACACCGACCCTAAGTCTCCGCGGTGGTTTTCTTGAATGCGCAGGAGGGGAGGTTTCCCCAAAGCGAGACTTCCCTAGGACTGCCATCTAATGAATGCATGCTGCGGAGACCAGGTCCTCAAAGGGGAAGACAGCCCAGCAGTGGCAGGAAAGAGGAGTTTGGGATATGTGGACTTTTACAAATAGTGATTGGACCACGTGTCGACCTTAATGTGGTCGGGTTTCATGACTCAGGCTAGTTGATGTCAATAATAAATTTTTTTTAAGATAGCTAATGAAAGAGTTGTGAATTGTCTAGACGAGAAGTGGTTGTCTCCTAAACCATCGGACAGATGGTAAGAGGGGACCTGATGTAAAGGAACATAGTAGGTTTCTTTTGTTACTCTCTAATTCTAAAAGATTTCTGCATTAGA
>NW_022438293.1:6042-16245 GCF_009761245.1 Sapajus apella | reverse complement strand
AGGGTGCCCTGCCCTGCCCAAGGCTGAGGGTCTCATGTTCTTCATCATAGGTCCCTTGACTGAGGAGGGCGCCGGCCTGAAGCCAACTCCGAGGAGAATTTCTGGTCATGTCATAGACACAGATTTACTGAGGCAAAGTACATATTACTGAGGCATCATGGACACAGATTTATGAGGTGGAGTGTGTGTTCAGCAGGCATCCCGGACACAGATGCACGAGGTTGAGAATGTATTCAGTAGGCGTCCTGGACACAGATTCATGAGGTTGGGAATGTATTCAGTAGGCGTCCTGGACACGGATTCACAAGGTTGGGAATGTACTCAGTAGGCGTCCTGGACACGGATTCACAAGGTTGGGAATGTATTCAGTAAGCATCCTGGACACGGATTCACGAGGTTGGGAATGTATTCAGTTGGTGTCCTGGACACAGATTCATAAGGTTGAGAATGTATTCAATAGGCGTCCTGCACATGGATTTATGAGGTTGAGAATGTATTCAGCAGGCATCCTGGACATGTATTTACCGTGTCCTTAGTGTATCCCAGGCTCTATCCCTGGAAGAGGAACGAGGATCAGCTCCCAAGCTTGGAGCTCAGGTGCCTGGTTGGTTCTTGCAGTGACAACATGGTGATGTTAGTGGGGACTGCGTACCTGACACCTTGCAAAGGCATCTGTGGGTTGCACCCAGAAAACAGCATGAGATTTTTGATTTAGAGGAGCAAGAAAAAATAAAGCACAGGGGAAGAACTTGGTGGTAAGGCTGGACAGGTCTTCACTGGCCTTTCCCTCACACCTGGGGCCAGGCTCCGGGTGTCCACATGGGGCAGGGATTAGACGGGAATCACTGCCCTTGATGCAAGAAGATCTGGAAGATCACACAGCCTCAGAGTTAGACAAGACTTGAGGATTATCTGCTGTGAAGCCTGATTGAACCGAGGAGGAAATTGGAGCACTGGGGCTCATGTCAGGGTAGGGGCAGGGAGGGCCGGACGGCTCTGCAGGCAGTTTTGGCTGCAAACCCCTCCTCAAGATTTGTCTCAAAAAATGAAGACCTCCCGCCATTCCCACTCTAAAAATCCCACCCTGTAGGACTCAAGCAGCATTTGCCTGGCTTTATTGAGAGTACCTGGTAACAGGGAGGGCTGCAATCTAATTATGCTTAGAAGGAAATATTGATCTTGGTTTCCATGATTTATACTACAAGTCACTTCCATTTTAATTTGAGTTACCAAAAATGGACACATTAGTGCAGGAGGAAATTGAAATGTATTGGACACTATAGAAATTACTTTGTGTCTCTGTGACTTTGTTTTTTCACCTCAGAAATGTGTATTTTCCTCCTTGCCATTGCAATTCTAATTTTCTGTGTTGTGTCTCCAGGAGGAATGAGTTGATCCACGTGCTCATCCTGATTCATGATTTTCGTGTGCCTCTCAGTCTGAGACAGCCCACACTGATGTGTTTGCATGGGGTTGAAGGCTGAGAATTTGGAATCAGACCTGGGGACCTGGCCTCTTCTTTTTGCAGGCCTTAGAAACATGAGTGACTCACTGTAGAAACCAGAGCTATGCAGCCCTTGCCTTCCTGGAGGAAGCAACGGCGAGCCGTGGAATCCAGTTTGTTCTCCTCTTGGTGGATCATGTGGTCACAGAGTCAGCGCACATTCCGCTGACTCTGCTGGCCAGAAGGGTTTAAAAGCAAATGTGATGTTGTATCTGCTTTGGGGGAAATTATCCTGTCCTAGGAAAGATGGTGATGTGAGCAGGTGGTTCCTGTGTTGGGTGCACACAGAGCATGATGTAACAACACTATGTTGGAAGCTGGGGGTGAGAGGATTCTCTGCAGAAAAGGCCCGAGGAGGGGACTTCAGTGCTGAGTCTTTTACAATAGATTGCCAGGGAGACAGAGGTATTGTAGGTAGTGGAGGAAGCCTGCAAAGACTACATGGAATGCAGGGAGGGCAGGTGTGCCCTGCACTTGCCGCCACATAGGACGCAGGACACAGGCTGTGGCCAGACACCAAGAGCAGGTGCCGTCTGCAGGTGTGCAGGATTGGGAGCCTCATGGAGACCCCACGCTGCAGAGACTCCCTCCCACTGTCTTCCAGAGCTGTGGGAGCCACACCAGTATGCCAGGGCATGGCACAGAGGCCGTCCTATTAACAGTAAAAACCAGGGAACTCTGATTTACATTCTGTTTATTATGTAATGGGAGGGAGGTGCTTTGCTCATGGAAATCCCTCTGGAACTGCACTAATTGAGAGGACTTTATGGGTTGTTCTGAAGATGAGTGGGGATCAAGGCAGGGGAAGGGTGGAGGTTTGGGGGCTCAGACTCTTTCTTCTGGGTCTTTAAGTCCCCAGTGAAGAAGACACAATCATAGAACTTTGTCAAATGATTTCATGAGGCGGGGGCAGTAAAAGAGGAATTTTTTGCAGCCAAATAGAAACGTGTGTGTAGGTAGGAGGTATGTGTGAGGAAGTCGTCAGCCGAGTCTAGGCACTGGGGCCACCACCTTGGGCTCCTGGATCTTGGTCCTGGGGCTGGCGGATCTCTGAGAGCTGAGGAGCTGCGTGTGCAGCTGACGCAGTCCGGTTGTGTTTCTGAATAAGCGATTCCCAGTTATGTCCACACCCTGACGTCTGGGGGGCTCCCACGCTGAGGGAGCAGGGAATGGCAGGGGCGTTCCACATGAGGGTGAGAACAAGAGCTCTCTGCCTCTCCCGCCTCCTGGCTCTGGAAAAAGAATCAGGAACATGTTCTAGAAGAGGCTGCCTGCGATTCCTTCTTAAATTCCCTGGTTACCCCAGGATCTGAGATTCCTTCTTAAATTCCCTGGTTACCCTGGGATCTGAGATTCCTTCTTAAATTCCCTGGCTACCCCGGGATCTGAGATTCCTTCTTAAATTCCCTGGCTACCCTGGATCCTGAGATTCCTTTGTAAATGCCCTGGGTACCCCAGGATCCTGGGATTCCTTCTTACATTCCCTGGCTACCCCGAGATCTAGGATTCCTGGCACTTCTGTTGAGAATCCCAGGTGTTCCGGCCATTATTTTTAGGCACTGCCACTTGTCATAATGTTCTTCCTGCAGGGAGAGCTGGGACATTTGGCTCCTGGGGAGCCTTGGCAGGTCTCTTACTTCCATGTGAATTTCATTTGTTCTCTGGAGCCCTCACCAGCCTGATGTGAGTTTCTGAGTAAAGCCCTCCCTGTCACCCTACTGCCCACCCCCTGACCCCAGGCTCCCTCTTCACTGGGCTGCTGAAACACGGTGGTGGGTGTTGGCGGAGGAAGAAGGGCACCACTTGGTTTTTCTTTTCTTTAAAAATCTTTGGAGTCTTGTTACGTTCTTGATCTCCATTTTTTGGACTCCGATCAGATGACCTAATGCACGTAAACCAGCTGTTCTGAGTCCTATTGCTGGAGTCCGTTTGGCCTCCGTCTTCTCGAGGAGCAGCTACAGGGATGTTTGGTACCCATGGCTGGAAGGAAACTGGGGAGCGTTTGCCTCACACAGGCTTTATTTGGCAATCTTTATTTAAAAAATGTTCTCTTATCAGAGGAAATATTCCCTTCTAGGAAATACTGCAGCACAAATATAGTCTCCGTGGCATTCTTGTGAATTTGCTGGGATCTTGGAGGAAGAGCAAGTGCCTGACGTTTTTGTCAACAAACCTTTTCCCTCTCACCCTTGGCCTCTAGTCACTGTCCTGACCAAACTCCGTAAATACACATGCAGCCCAGCAGCCATGTGTGTTCTGAAATAGAAAAGGCTAACCCATGTTCTCCGAAGGTCATAACTTTTGGATTTTCGTACACTTTGAGTAATTTCTAGGAGGGGCTCTCATGATCTGGTTCTTTTCTTCTTACGATTTGCAAAGGGAAAGTCTCTCAGTAGAGATGGAGAAAGACTGAGAAATGGTTCCAGGTTAAATAAAATGAGAGATTTGACGGGTGCACCATGTGGCCTTCTGCTCAGTTGTTTTTAATTTTCTATAAAACACAGGAGTGGAACAATTGGCAAAATGTGAATAAGAGCTGTCAGTGAAATACTCGCATTTCAAGATTTGGATCATCGTATTGTGATGATAATGTAATGCCGTTGGTTTTAGCAAACACACAATGAATCATTGTGAAGGGCTACCATGCCTGCAACGTAGTGTCAAGTGGTTCTGAAAAAAAATTATGCGAAAGAGAAATAATAGTAAACATAAAATGTCAATGTTCAGGAAATCAGGGTAAAGAGTACATAGGAATTCCCGGTGCTGCTTTTGCAACTTTTCTATATGTCTGAAATTATTTCACAATGAAAAGTTTAAAAACCTTTCTTAAGATAAAGAAGTGCTGATAACCAGTTTGAAAAAGATCAGTCAGCATTTTGCATTCTTGATTCAAAACTCTTCTTTCCCCCCAGTCTTTCTGTAGGATCTTAGACTGTTGGGGCAAAGATAATATTGGAAATTGATGGTTAGGGTTTTGTCTTCCCACCTGCAGGGATATGTGGTCAGGAAGTAATATTTCTCGAGTTCCTGTGGACTCATCTATAAAGGCACCTTCCAAGCCAGTCCCCTAATTCCTGCAGAGGCTGCACAGTGGAAGCCACTGTCTGCTTCCTTCAGAGAAGGAAGCTTTGGCTTAGGAGGTGGTCAGGGTGTGATGGGAATTCAGGTCTCTCCACGGTTAGCTTCTCTTTGCCACGGCCGCTGCTTCCTTGGCCCCTTATAATTCTTTGGGTTAGGGAGCCCCCTGCCCTGGAACGGCTGCCAGCCCTGGCCGTGGGCTCGGGGGTGGAACCACGTACAGACACCTGGCTGTTCATTCTCATCCCACTTAGCGGGAATGACGGCCTGTGGGAATTGATCTATTTCAAGCTTCATTGAGGGGGACCTGCTTGAAACAGGCCACCTCTTCAATTCTTGCCTTGGTTTCTGCCTGTCGCTACTTGAGGCGGCTCTGAGTCAGCTGAGCATCCAGGGGCAGAGAGGAAGCAAGTGCTCACTCCTGCACGGCGTGTGGCGTGGCTTTTCCCGGCTGTGGTGGGGAAGGTGGAGGCAGAGCGGACGCTGGGCGCAGACGTGGAGACTCATCTTTGCATTTGCTTATCCTCAGGAGCTCAGCAAGGCCATGGCCCCAGCCCCGTGTCAGCTATGGGGGAGATGGGACATTTGGGGAACCCGAGTACCCACCTTTTTTTCAGTTCAGGCTGTTTTGTCTGAAGAAGAACAGATCAGATGCACACGTGTTCCCGGCTGTAAGAGCAACAGAAGGAAAGGGTGATTTGCTGTCCAAAGATAGAGGTTTCCCCAGCTTGCCTCTTTAGAGCCTAAAGAGGAGCCAGCGCTCCCATAGTCTCCTTCTTTGTCTCTTCCACATTTCCAAACCCCTTTGAGTGTGATTTGTAAGAATGTGTATCACTTGGCTTTTCCCAGGAGGGGCACAGCACCTCAGCCCGGCAGACCATGTGCCGCAAGCTGTGTCAGTGGACATTAAACCCCCCAGCTTGCAGAGGGTCTGCTGCCTGTCCCTGGGAGCCACAGAGGCAGCTGCCCCTCAGGAGTGCTAGAAACACCTTTGAGTAGCTCCACCGTGTGGGCATCTCTCTCCCTTCCCACGTGGGTCTAGGACTCAGAGATGTGCTCTTTGCCTTGAACCCAAAGCCGTGCGTGGGAGCTCTCGCTGTGCCATCTGCGTGGCAGCTACCAGCCACGTGCGGTCCTGAACCCATGACATGCTGCTGCTCTGAGTCCAGAGGGTCTGTCAGTGTCAAACATTATATGTGCCAGATTCTGAAGACTTTAGTATGAAAAAAATGTGAAGTATGTTACTAATATTTTTATGTTGATTGCATCTGGAAATGACATTTTGCATGTATTGTGTTAAATAAAATGTATTAAAATCTCATTTGTTTCTTACAGTTTTAATGTAGTTAATAAAACAGTAAATTGCACATATGCTCACACTGCATTTCTCCTGGACAGCGTGGCTCTGTCGCATTTGCAGATTCTTCCACCGAATTCCACGTTTTGGGGATGGGTGTGCCTCTTTTGTGTTCTGTAATCCGTCCTGTCTCACTGTGTGCCCTGCACAAGATCTGCTTCCCGTGAGCACAGGAGCCGTGCGTACTGCTTGGTTTTCACAGCTCCCTCAGAGCAGCATGGTTCCCGTTTGTTGGGTACTGGGTGTGATTTCACATAAACCTCTGGGTTGGCTTCTTGTTTTTCATGGAGTATGAGCATTCATGTGCTTTTTCTGTGGTTACCATTAAAATGTCAATCAATTATTGTTCATATTTGCTTACTGAAAATTGGAGAGCTGCCTAAGAGTGGGGACATTAAAAAAAATGATTGTTTCTAGGAAACTGGGAACGTTCTTAGAGTCAGGGTAGGAAGTTGATTAAAATGACTGAGGGCCCTGCCCAGTGGGGCCCATCTCCAGCCTGCTGGAAATGAGCTGGCAGAGCATGTTGTGGGTTGAGCTGCCAGTTTGTTCTGAGTGAGTGGAGCAGAACACCGTGTACCGTGCGTCGCTAAGTCACGGCTGGTCTATGAAGAGGGTCTCTCAAGAGAGTAAGGCTGTGTAGGATTCTGTGTGGCCCAGTCAGCAGAGCCCAGAGGCCCAGAGCAAGCAGCCTAGACTGCTCCCATCAAGAAAGAGAAGGGGACTCCAGGGAACTCTATGCTAGGGTGGCCACACATGCTTCTACGTTGGAAAAGGCAAAGTGCAGGAACCAACCGATGTGTAAAACTCTGAAAAGACGTTTGCTGTTGAATAGGAACTCTGATTGCATTGCCTCCCCTGGGAGATGGGGACTTAATGTCTAGGGAGGAAGGGAAGACTCTTTGTCTCTCGATGTGTCTGTAAGCTGGAGCCTGGTTGGAATCTGAGTGCAGGGCCTTCTCTTTTCGTTTTGATTTTTAGTTGCTGTTGGGCACTTAGGGTACAGCCTGCAGGTGGCAGGGAGCTGATGTTTAAGGGAATGCTCTGTGGATTTCTAGGAAATTAGGTGAGAGCATTTAGCCAACTTTTTCATGACTTTTGAATAAAATAAAGGGCTAACTGGGAGAATGTTTCCAGCAGTGTAAGAGAAGCTTCTGGTCCATTGTTTCACCACCTTGGACCATTTTCAAAAAGCACACTGCATGACACAGATGGGTGATCAATACTGCCCTTTCTAAAGGCCTGGACTTAGGCGTGAACCTTCCTCAGATCTGAGAGCTCATAGTGAGGCCTGTCCCTGTGTACGGAGGTCTGGGCATGTTGGCCTCCTGTGTGAAGGCCACCAAATGGCTGGCATATCTACAGACATGCGGTGCCCTTGAGCTGTGGCATGCACCTTAAGACCTTCTCTTGAGGACGTTCCCCAAGCCCCCCTTGCTCGCCTGACATGCTGCTCCCTGTCTTGCTGTTTTTCTAGGAACATGCTGTCATTTAGAAAGGATCCCTGGCATGCCAGGTGCAGCAGCTGTCCACATCTAGACAAGGGAGCGCTTCTTGACTTTCCGCTTCGTCTTGCTGTGTGTGCGCAATGCAGGACGTGCTTATAACAGGCGGAGAGGCAGCTGTGAGTCAGCTCCACTCATTACCACAGTGATGGGCCTGCTCTTTCTTATGGATTCTAAAACATGCCCATGTTTCCCCAAAGCCATATTAACATCAAAACGAAAGTGATGTTTTACGTTTTTCATCATCTCCGTTGTTTCAAAATCTGATCTAATTGTCATCGACCGTCTCCAAAAGATTGTTTCAAAAGCCTGTTTTTCTCCATGACTATGAGAGAGGTTTCTTTAAAGAGATATCAGTAACTGGAAGTTTTTAGAATGTCACAGGATTTTCAAAGCCAAAAACAACACAGTGGAAAGACCCTCGGCTCTGTGGATGGTGGGGTGCATTTATCACAGAAAACAGCTCTTCTCCACAAAGAGCCCCGGAGTTGCTTGGGGATGGAGGAGCCGGAGGAAGCCCTGGAGAGCACACCTTTGGAAGGCGGGCTTCTCATCCTGCCCCCCTGCCTTGCTGGGTCTCCCACAGTCTTCTGTTCTTCGCCTCTATCTCCCGCAATCAAGGGAACGTGGTATGTCTGCTTCTATGCTCTGTGTCTTAAGCTGTGTGTTCCCTGTCTCGGCCTCGTTTTTCTCTTACTGAAGGTAAGGGAGTGTGAGCGACTCTACTGATGCCTCCAAATCCAGCATCCTGCCTTTCTGTGACTCTGTGATGAGGTGACAGTGCCTGGGGTTGGGGGGACAGGAGGTGTCTGTCCCGGCCTTTCTGCAGTGCTGATTCAGGGTGGAGCTGAGGGTAGTTCAGCAGTTTTTACTCTCGTATCAGGACCTCTGGCCTCGTGCCCCAGACAGCCATTCCTGTCACACACATCTGCGGGCCTGCCGTGCACTGTGAGGGGGGAGAGGTGCCACGCTTTCTGACTTAGCGCATCAAACTCACAGTGCAAGCCATGGTTCCCGCATGAGCCTGTGAATGCCGCAAAGCTCAGTGCCGAGTTAGACTCAGGGTGCTTTCCTTTTAAATTGAGACAGGGTCTCTCTCTGTTGCCCAGGCTGGTGTATAATGGTGACAGAGAGAGACCCTTTGAAGGCTTGCTACAGCCTTGTCCCGGGCTCAAGCGATCCTCCTGCCTCTGTCTCTGAGTAGTTAGGACTGCAGGTATGCGCCACCATGCCTAATTTTTAAATTCTTCTGTAGAGACAAAGTCTCACTATGCTGCTCATAGAGGGTCTGAGGGTGGATCCGGGTTCTGGAGGGGACAGGCGTGGAGAGGGAAGGCCAGGCTGGACCCTGAGTAGTCTTTGGTTCTGTGGAGCACATAGTGGGCGTAGGGAAGGGATCTGGGCTACACCCAGCCTAGAAGGGCCTCCCCTGTTCCCTGAAGAGGTGGCTCCTTATTCCTGGCTGCAAGAAAGAGGCTTGGATGGCCACACTGGCCTCCGCTCAGAAGCCAGGGTGTGGTCTGGGGGTGGCCAGTCTGCAAGGCAGCCCTGTAGCTCAGCTTGGGGGAGGCTGTGGCCTGGCTGTGAGGTGGCGTGGGCAGGGCCGGCCAATGTGGCAGCCCTGTGTGGCTCAACACAGGGGCCATGGAATCCGGGGGAGCCCAAGTCTAGGCTCGCATTGCCTCAGAGGCCTCTGCCTTAGGCCCCAAGGAAGAGTGTGAGGATGAGACCGAGGTGAGAGGTGAAGGCGTCTGTGCTGACGAGGCAGAGCCTTTCTTCCTCCTCTGCAGGGAGCCTTTGGAGATGCAGCACAGCAGCCACTGGCAGGGCTGCAGAGAGCTGGATCAAGCTCCTGCCTGGGAGTGGGAGGTACGGGTGCAGCCACAGATGGGGCTGGGGTGCCCCCTTGGAGGTCCCAGGCTGCGGCCCCCACTGAGGCCTTCCCAGGGCAAACACCCATGGGCTCCTGAGAGCACACACTAGGCCCCCAACTGCCTGAGAGAGAGTCTGGGAATAGAAGGGAGCCGGGATCACCATCTTTATGGTGGAAAGCATCTTTGGCTGCTGTGCAGTGCAGTCAGGTGCTTGGAATTTAAACGAAGGCCACAGGAGCCCTGGAAAGACCGTGGGGCCTGGAGCCTGAAGACATGCCTTACGGTTTGAGCTTTACTACCTATTTGATGACAGTTGTGATATTTACTTAGGTTCTCTGAGTTTCTATTTCACCTTTAAAATTGGGAGAACAGTAATGGCGACGTTCTGAGGTCGTCAGGTGGCCAGGACAGGCAGACGCACAAAAACCAGTGCCTGTGACATGAGGTGGTCTTGTGAGGTCAACTGAGCCAGGGACAGGGACAGAGAGGGGACAGGGACACAGAGAGGGAGGGGACAGGGACAGAGAGAGAGGGGACAGGGACACAGAGGGAGGGGGCAGGGACAGAGAGAGGACAGGGACACAGAGGGAGGGGGCAGGGACAGAGAGGGGACAGGGGCACAGAGAGGGCAGGGACAGAGAGGGGGCAGGAACACAGAGGGGACAGGGACACAGGGAGGGGGCAGGGACAGAGGGAGAGGGGGCAGGAACACAGAGGGGACAGGGACACAGGGGAGGGGCAGGGACACAGGGGGCAGGGACAGAGGGGGCAGGGACACGGAGAGGGGGCAGGGACAGAGGGGACAGGGACACAGAGAGGGGACAGGGACACAGAGGGAGAGGGCAGGGACAGAGAGAAGGGACAGGGACACAGGGCAGAGACAGA
>NW_022438293.1:0-5942 GCF_009761245.1 Sapajus apella | reverse complement strand
GACAGAGGGAGAGGGGGCAGGAACACAGAGGGGACAGGGACACAGGGGAGGGGCAGGGACACAGGGGGCAGGGACAGAGGGGGCAGGGACACGGAGAGGGGGCAGGGACACAGAGAGGGGACAGGGACACAGAGGGGACAGGGACACAGAGGGGACAGGGACACAGAGAGGGAGGGGGCAGGGACAGAGGGGACAGGGACACAGAGAGGGGACAGGGACACAGAGGGAGAGGGCAGGGACAGAGAGAAGGGACAGGGACACAGGGCAGAGACAGAAAGAGAGGGGGCAGGGACACAGAGGGGACAGGGACACAGAGAGGGATAGGGACACAGAGGGAGGAGCAGAGACAGAGAGGGGGACAGGGGCACAGAGAGGGAGGGGGAAGGGACAGAGAGACGGGATAGGGACACAGAGAGGGCAGGGACAGAAAGAGAGGGGGCAGGGACATAGAGGGGACAGGGACACAGAGAGGGGACAGGGACACAGAGAGGGGGACAGGGACACAGAGGGAGGGGCAGAGACAGAGGGGACAGGGACACAGAGAGGGAGGGGGCAGGGACAGAGGGGACAGGGACACAGAGGGGACAGGGACAGAGGGGGCAGGGACACAGGGGACAGGGACACAGGACAGGGACACAGAGGTGGTCAGGGTCAGAGAGAGAGGGAACAGGGACAGAGAGAGGGGACAGGGACAGAGAGAGGGTCAGGGACACAGAGGGGGCAGGGACAGAGAGAGAGGGGACAAGGACAGAGAGAGATGGGACAGGGACAGAGAAACAGGACAGGGTGCTCAGGCCCGGGAGTTCCCTGTGATTTCACAGTGGGAGGTTGTCCCTCTGGAGCCGGGATTTCTCATCTGAAATGTGGGTGTGGAATTGTCTGTGAGTGTCCTGTTTGGGACATGTAGTAGCTGACTGCATTTGTGTCCAACACACGGTGCTGTCAGAGGCTCTGGGTAACTCTGAATTTGGGGCTCTGACTGGCAGCAGCTGGGGAAGGCAGCCTGGAGTGTTTTGGGGGAAGGGGGAAGGAAAAGTTTTCAGGAGCAGTCTGGAAAACCAATGTTCATTGATGCTCTTCCTCTGCTCCCATGTCTCTAGATGCTGGGGTTTTGTTTTACAAAAATTTCAAACAGTTTTATGCAGCCGCTTTTGTTCTGATCATTATCCAGGGAGAAAAGATCACCCACTTTCTGGGAGCAGCTGTGGATGGTCATCCATCTGCCTCACTGAGGGATCTGCTCTGGGAGGAGGGGAGGAGGCAGTCAGGCTGCCTGGGAGACTGAGGCCAGGAGTCCACAGCCCTAAGATGTCCCCCAGAGTGGGTGGAGGCTCCTACCTGCCAGGAGAGGGCCACAGCAGGGTCACAGTTCGGTCACACCCCCACCCACCTGTAGGTTTTGCAGGAATCACTCGTAGTTATGCTGTATACCAGAAGCATGGTAAAGAGCTCAGCAGTGTGTGTTCAGACAGCCCCATCAGAGAATAGGCCCTTTCCTGGGGGCTTTCATGTGGGACCCTCAGGGGGTCCTGGGATGCCGCCGTCCCTGAGTCTGAGTCGTGTTTGTGGGGAGGAACCAGTCACCTGATCTCAGCTGGGCACAGCTGGTGTCCAGACAAACACAGCAGATGCTGTGTGGCTGTAGCGTGGACTGCGGCTTGGGCACTTAGGTTCTGTGTATCTAGGATTTTGGAAAAAGCCAGTGGGTTTTCTTGGGCAGTGGCAAGGTGAGATGTAGCAGGGCCATGTCCCAAGCCCAGTCCAAGCAAGGCTTCCCCACGTCCTTTGCTTTGTCAGCCTGAGGGTCTATGTCACTGGACGTGCACATCAGGCTGGAAACCCGTCAGGCTCTAGATTCCATGAGGGCTCATTAGCAAATATAAAGTGCCTTGAAAACCGTGGAAGAGTGTCCCTGTCTGGATATGGCCTCTCTTCCTGCTCCCCTTTCTCCACAGGCGCCATTGGAAAAGATAACAGCAACTCTCATCCTTCTGGAGACCTAATCCTCAGGAAGTCAATGTTTCAGATTGTCGGCCACGGCGAACAGCCGTCATGTCCAGAGCAGCTGTGTCCTCATGATGTTAGTGTTCTTTGCACAGCTTTCTCTGATCGGGATGAGCTTTCTAGCATATATGACATTGCGAGCACATAATATTTTACATCTGTGTAGGTCCTATATTCTGATTCAGAAGCCAGAAAATACATTTTTTCAAAATCCTCTGTTTCTTTTTTTCCTCATTGGAAGTTCACTGAAACCTCTGACATTAAAGTCAGCATGTACAGGGCTAGCATTACAGGTGCTTGGAGGTCCTGGCTGGGAGGCAGGTGGGACTATTGTACCATCAGCAGGAACGTTTTCATTCTCTCTCTTAAGAAAAGTGGTCTTTTTTTTTTTTAGTAGAGATGGGCTCTCCCTGTGTTGCCGAGGCTGGTCTCAAATTCCTAGGCTCAAGTGGTCCTCCTCCTTTGCCCTCTAGTGATGGAGACCACAGGTGCATGCCTCTATGTCCAGCTAATTTTTGTCGAGTTGGGTTCTTGCAATGTTTGCCCAGGCTGGCCCTGAAATCCCGGGCTTAAGTGATCCTGCTACCTTAGCCTTCCAAAGTGTGGATTACAGGCATGAGCCACTGTGCCGAGCTCTGAGCGTTTCTGTTTATCTAAAGCTTTGCTGCAGCCTGTGTAACCTGACTTCACATTCATCCTTCCCACTTCAGGGAGGGAGCAACACATACTCGTAGCATTTCTGGCACACTTGGACCTCACCTTAGGAATGCTGGGGTCTTTCTCCTCCCACCTTGAGGAGAGAACAGAAAACAAAGGCCTCACCTGGGATGTACTTTTCCACTTACATCAGCCAGAACAGCCAGAGTCAGTCCCCAGGTCCAGCAACCCAGCTCTCCTGGGCTTGGATTATCATTCCTAAGCTCCATAGATGACTTTTGCTTGTTACGGCAGATGGCAGCTCAGCTGCATTTCATGCTGTGGAAGACTCAGGGGCTAACCAGACATCAAAGCCATCTCATCTTCACCTCTTCATCCTTCATTTTCCCAAAGAAAGCTTTCATCTTATTTCGGTGAGGCGGGATCATGCTAGGGAATCCCACTTCTGACACCAACTATATTGTGGTCCCTAAGACCAACCATGGAGTTGGTGATTTGCTCAGCATGAGGTTTTATTCATAGGTAGGATTCATTACAGTGAAAAGACATAGAACCAAACCAGGAAAGGGAAAAGGTGGACAGGTTGGAGGCCGGAGGAAGATGGTGGGGGCTTCCATGAGTCCCTCCCAGCAGTCACATGGGACATGTTTGCTTCTCCAGTGTTGCGTTGCCAGGGTGTGTGTTGTCTGTCAGCTCTGCTTATCTGAGCCTGGGAGTCCAGGGCTGGATTGTGGGTTGACTGCATGGGCTTTTCAAGCCTGTGTGACTGACCACAATCACAATTCCCAACTTTCAGAAGAAAATCTGGTGCTCAGCATGCATCACATTGTTTACACAGAGAGTCTGAGCACAGTGAGACAGTCTCATAACATTAAGGGCTACTTTATATCAGATCACAGGGTAGAGAAATGTTCACCAGGCAAGTGCTCAGACACAGGATGACTGCCTGGGACGGGTCCTTTCTAAGGATTGCATTCTCAGGCTTGCTGCTTGCTTTTCTGCACAGTGTGTTATCAGTGGAAAAAAAAATCATAAGGTGAGATTTTACATTTTTTAATGAGAGCTCCTTGAGATCTAGTGTGTATTTTTATGCATAGAACATTTAGTTTGGACTGGCCATGTTTCACGTGTGTGGTACCAGCATGGCTGGCAGCTGCTCTGTGGGAAAGCAGAGCTCTAATGTGTGGGTGTTATGACACGGACATCCCGCCACAGGCACAATGAGAACCGCTGTGTACAAGAACATGTGGAGGAGCTGATCGTACATTTTGATGTGAGACATTATTTAGTGAAGCATTATTTATTGATTAGGTTGAAAATTGTCAAAAATTAATGAAGGTATCTGGACAGTGTGTGCTTAAATTTCTCATCAGGAATTCCAGAAAGTCAACCTTAGTCTCTCACAGATAAGATTTGAATCTATCAATGTTGAAGACCAATAGTGAAGACATCAAGATCTCCCTGCAGTTGATTAATCTTGAGATTACAAACATAACACAGCTCTGCTTTCACAAATCTGTGATTCATTTGGGCATAGAAACCATTAGGCATCTAGTTATATTATAATTTGCCCTAATGAGGAAGGTGGTATGACTGTTGGTCAGAAAATATTTTGTTGCTGATCTGATAGGTGGTAACTGATCCCTGTGGGTGATCCAGTGGGTGGCAGTCGGTCCCTGCAGGTGACTCAGTGGTTACCTGCAGGTAACCAGTCCATATGAGTGATCCATTGGGTGGTATCTGATCCCTGTGGCTAATCCATTGGGTGATAACATCTGTGTGGGTGATCCAGTGGGTTACTGATCTACATGAGTGATCCAGTGGGTGGTAACTGATCCCTGCATGTGATCCAGTGGTTGGTAACCAATTTGTGCAGGTGACCCAGTCAGTGGTAACCAATCCTTGTGGATGATCTGGTGGGTGGTAACTGATCCCTGCCTGTGATCTGGTGGGTGATAACTGATCCCTGCATGTGATCCAGTGGTTGGTAACTGATTTGTGCAGGTGATCCAGTCAGTGGCAAGCTCATGTTATCATTCTGAGTGTCAGGACTGAGTGCCACAGTGCTCTTGAGAGTTCTGTATGAACTCTGTGGACTGCAGAGCCACTCTCATTACAAAAGAACTCCCATTATACACACAGAGAAATACCAGCAGCGCAGTCGCTCCGCCGTCCTGCATGGTGGATGGCAGCAGCTCTGGTAGCACAGTCTGCGTAAAGCAGGAGGGAAAGCTGCTGCACGCCCTGTCCGGCTGCCAGGGTTGCGCATGGGGCGAGGGCTCTGCGACGTCGGGCGGCAGCGCCACCTGCTGGACACCACGGCCGCACTCGGCTGCTCCCGGCGGCACCCGGGCCGGGCGGCTTCAGGCTCTGGCACCGTGGAAGGCACCTCCCAAGAGAGACTCTGGCTCCCTCTGCCATCGCAGCCTGGCTCCGGGTGCGCCTGCATCTGCCAGGAAGGCTGTCTTTCCAGCTGAACAAAGCAGCCGAGTCATGCTTTACAGTAACAATCTGGAAACCCGGGGAGCCGCATGTGCAGGGATGCGCCATGCCCTCGCCATGCCCTCCAGGAATCGCAGGGTCCGGGCTCCTTTCTGTCTGGGGCTGGGCGCCGGGTGGTTTGGACTCTGGGGACAGGGCGGGTCCTGTCAGCAGGGACTCCCTCACACAGGACTTAATTTTGGGGAAAGGTTTTCATCTTGCATTGGCCCGCACTTCCTGCTTTGGGCCCTGTGCGTCCTCTCGGCTCAGGGCGTGGAGAAGCGCACGCCTGTGTTCGGGAAAGAGTGGCCTCTGGAGCCCGTGGTGGCCGCACGTTGCTGATCCCTGACCCACAGGTTGCTGGGCCCCTCGGTGTTGTGTGGCTGCCAGCCTCGCACCACCCGGCCTAGGCCCCGCTGGCCTCAGCTAGGTCACCCCCTCCGCCGCAGCGCTGTCTGCCCTTGGCCAGGCCACCCTGTCCTGTCCCTCCCTGTCCACAGCTCGGGTAAGGGCTCTGCTAAGTCTCCATCCATTCCCACCTGTCACCCTTAAGGGCGCGGCTCCCCAGTCCCTCCTGTGCCAGCCTGCGTGCCCGTGGCCCCACTGACCCCCTGCCAGCCCGCGTGCACCATGGCCCCCCAACCCCGTGCCAGCCCGCGTGCGTCATGGTTTCCCTGACCCCGTGTCAGCCAGCGTGCGCCATGGCCCCCAGACCCCGTGCCAGCCCTCTTGCACCATGGTTCCCCCGACCCTGTGCCAGCCCGCGTGCGCCATGGTTCCCGTGACCCCGTGCCAGCCCG
>NW_022438292.1:6042-16245 GCF_009761245.1 Sapajus apella | reverse complement strand
AGGGTGCCCTGCCCTGCCCAAGGCTGAGGGTCTCATGTTCTTCATCATAGGTCCCTTGACTGAGGAGGGCGCCGGCCTGAAGCCAACTCCGAGGAGAATTTCTGGTCATGTCATAGACACAGATTTACTGAGGCAAAGTACATATTACTGAGGCATCATGGACACAGATTTATGAGGTGGAGTGTGTGTTCAGCAGGCATCCCGGACACAGATGCACGAGGTTGAGAATGTATTCAGTAGGCGTCCTGGACACAGATTCATGAGGTTGGGAATGTATTCAGTAGGCGTCCTGGACACGGATTCACAAGGTTGGGAATGTACTCAGTAGGCGTCCTGGACACGGATTCACAAGGTTGGGAATGTATTCAGTAAGCATCCTGGACACGGATTCACGAGGTTGGGAATGTATTCAGTTGGTGTCCTGGACACAGATTCATAAGGTTGAGAATGTATTCAATAGGCGTCCTGCACATGGATTTATGAGGTTGAGAATGTATTCAGCAGGCATCCTGGACATGTATTTACCGTGTCCTTAGTGTATCCCAGGCTCTATCCCTGGAAGAGGAACGAGGATCAGCTCCCAAGCTTGGAGCTCAGGTGCCTGGTTGGTTCTTGCAGTGACAACATGGTGATGTTAGTGGGGACTGCGTACCTGACACCTTGCAAAGGCATCTGTGGGTTGCACCCAGAAAACAGCATGAGATTTTTGATTTAGAGGAGCAAGAAAAAATAAAGCACAGGGGAAGAACTTGGTGGTAAGGCTGGACAGGTCTTCACTGGCCTTTCCCTCACACCTGGGGCCAGGCTCCGGGTGTCCACATGGGGCAGGGATTAGACGGGAATCACTGCCCTTGATGCAAGAAGATCTGGAAGATCACACAGCCTCAGAGTTAGACAAGACTTGAGGATTATCTGCTGTGAAGCCTGATTGAACCGAGGAGGAAATTGGAGCACTGGGGCTCATGTCAGGGTAGGGGCAGGGAGGGCCGGACGGCTCTGCAGGCAGTTTTGGCTGCAAACCCCTCCTCAAGATTTGTCTCAAAAAATGAAGACCTCCCGCCATTCCCACTCTAAAAATCCCACCCTGTAGGACTCAAGCAGCATTTGCCTGGCTTTATTGAGAGTACCTGGTAACAGGGAGGGCTGCAATCTAATTATGCTTAGAAGGAAATATTGATCTTGGTTTCCATGATTTATACTACAAGTCACTTCCATTTTAATTTGAGTTACCAAAAATGGACACATTAGTGCAGGAGGAAATTGAAATGTATTGGACACTATAGAAATTACTTTGTGTCTCTGTGACTTTGTTTTTTCACCTCAGAAATGTGTATTTTCCTCCTTGCCATTGCAATTCTAATTTTCTGTGTTGTGTCTCCAGGAGGAATGAGTTGATCCACGTGCTCATCCTGATTCATGATTTTCGTGTGCCTCTCAGTCTGAGACAGCCCACACTGATGTGTTTGCATGGGGTTGAAGGCTGAGAATTTGGAATCAGACCTGGGGACCTGGCCTCTTCTTTTTGCAGGCCTTAGAAACATGAGTGACTCACTGTAGAAACCAGAGCTATGCAGCCCTTGCCTTCCTGGAGGAAGCAACGGCGAGCCGTGGAATCCAGTTTGTTCTCCTCTTGGTGGATCATGTGGTCACAGAGTCAGCGCACATTCCGCTGACTCTGCTGGCCAGAAGGGTTTAAAAGCAAATGTGATGTTGTATCTGCTTTGGGGGAAATTATCCTGTCCTAGGAAAGATGGTGATGTGAGCAGGTGGTTCCTGTGTTGGGTGCACACAGAGCATGATGTAACAACACTATGTTGGAAGCTGGGGGTGAGAGGATTCTCTGCAGAAAAGGCCCGAGGAGGGGACTTCAGTGCTGAGTCTTTTACAATAGATTGCCAGGGAGACAGAGGTATTGTAGGTAGTGGAGGAAGCCTGCAAAGACTACATGGAATGCAGGGAGGGCAGGTGTGCCCTGCACTTGCCGCCACATAGGACGCAGGACACAGGCTGTGGCCAGACACCAAGAGCAGGTGCCGTCTGCAGGTGTGCAGGATTGGGAGCCTCATGGAGACCCCACGCTGCAGAGACTCCCTCCCACTGTCTTCCAGAGCTGTGGGAGCCACACCAGTATGCCAGGGCATGGCACAGAGGCCGTCCTATTAACAGTAAAAACCAGGGAACTCTGATTTACATTCTGTTTATTATGTAATGGGAGGGAGGTGCTTTGCTCATGGAAATCCCTCTGGAACTGCACTAATTGAGAGGACTTTATGGGTTGTTCTGAAGATGAGTGGGGATCAAGGCAGGGGAAGGGTGGAGGTTTGGGGGCTCAGACTCTTTCTTCTGGGTCTTTAAGTCCCCAGTGAAGAAGACACAATCATAGAACTTTGTCAAATGATTTCATGAGGCGGGGGCAGTAAAAGAGGAATTTTTTGCAGCCAAATAGAAACGTGTGTGTAGGTAGGAGGTATGTGTGAGGAAGTCGTCAGCCGAGTCTAGGCACTGGGGCCACCACCTTGGGCTCCTGGATCTTGGTCCTGGGGCTGGCGGATCTCTGAGAGCTGAGGAGCTGCGTGTGCAGCTGACGCAGTCCGGTTGTGTTTCTGAATAAGCGATTCCCAGTTATGTCCACACCCTGACGTCTGGGGGGCTCCCACGCTGAGGGAGCAGGGAATGGCAGGGGCGTTCCACATGAGGGTGAGAACAAGAGCTCTCTGCCTCTCCCGCCTCCTGGCTCTGGAAAAAGAATCAGGAACATGTTCTAGAAGAGGCTGCCTGCGATTCCTTCTTAAATTCCCTGGTTACCCCAGGATCTGAGATTCCTTCTTAAATTCCCTGGTTACCCTGGGATCTGAGATTCCTTCTTAAATTCCCTGGCTACCCCGGGATCTGAGATTCCTTCTTAAATTCCCTGGCTACCCTGGATCCTGAGATTCCTTTGTAAATGCCCTGGGTACCCCAGGATCCTGGGATTCCTTCTTACATTCCCTGGCTACCCCGAGATCTAGGATTCCTGGCACTTCTGTTGAGAATCCCAGGTGTTCCGGCCATTATTTTTAGGCACTGCCACTTGTCATAATGTTCTTCCTGCAGGGAGAGCTGGGACATTTGGCTCCTGGGGAGCCTTGGCAGGTCTCTTACTTCCATGTGAATTTCATTTGTTCTCTGGAGCCCTCACCAGCCTGATGTGAGTTTCTGAGTAAAGCCCTCCCTGTCACCCTACTGCCCACCCCCTGACCCCAGGCTCCCTCTTCACTGGGCTGCTGAAACACGGTGGTGGGTGTTGGCGGAGGAAGAAGGGCACCACTTGGTTTTTCTTTTCTTTAAAAATCTTTGGAGTCTTGTTACGTTCTTGATCTCCATTTTTTGGACTCCGATCAGATGACCTAATGCACGTAAACCAGCTGTTCTGAGTCCTATTGCTGGAGTCCGTTTGGCCTCCGTCTTCTCGAGGAGCAGCTACAGGGATGTTTGGTACCCATGGCTGGAAGGAAACTGGGGAGCGTTTGCCTCACACAGGCTTTATTTGGCAATCTTTATTTAAAAAATGTTCTCTTATCAGAGGAAATATTCCCTTCTAGGAAATACTGCAGCACAAATATAGTCTCCGTGGCATTCTTGTGAATTTGCTGGGATCTTGGAGGAAGAGCAAGTGCCTGACGTTTTTGTCAACAAACCTTTTCCCTCTCACCCTTGGCCTCTAGTCACTGTCCTGACCAAACTCCGTAAATACACATGCAGCCCAGCAGCCATGTGTGTTCTGAAATAGAAAAGGCTAACCCATGTTCTCCGAAGGTCATAACTTTTGGATTTTCGTACACTTTGAGTAATTTCTAGGAGGGGCTCTCATGATCTGGTTCTTTTCTTCTTACGATTTGCAAAGGGAAAGTCTCTCAGTAGAGATGGAGAAAGACTGAGAAATGGTTCCAGGTTAAATAAAATGAGAGATTTGACGGGTGCACCATGTGGCCTTCTGCTCAGTTGTTTTTAATTTTCTATAAAACACAGGAGTGGAACAATTGGCAAAATGTGAATAAGAGCTGTCAGTGAAATACTCGCATTTCAAGATTTGGATCATCGTATTGTGATGATAATGTAATGCCGTTGGTTTTAGCAAACACACAATGAATCATTGTGAAGGGCTACCATGCCTGCAACGTAGTGTCAAGTGGTTCTGAAAAAAAATTATGCGAAAGAGAAATAATAGTAAACATAAAATGTCAATGTTCAGGAAATCAGGGTAAAGAGTACATAGGAATTCCCGGTGCTGCTTTTGCAACTTTTCTATATGTCTGAAATTATTTCACAATGAAAAGTTTAAAAACCTTTCTTAAGATAAAGAAGTGCTGATAACCAGTTTGAAAAAGATCAGTCAGCATTTTGCATTCTTGATTCAAAACTCTTCTTTCCCCCCAGTCTTTCTGTAGGATCTTAGACTGTTGGGGCAAAGATAATATTGGAAATTGATGGTTAGGGTTTTGTCTTCCCACCTGCAGGGATATGTGGTCAGGAAGTAATATTTCTCGAGTTCCTGTGGACTCATCTATAAAGGCACCTTCCAAGCCAGTCCCCTAATTCCTGCAGAGGCTGCACAGTGGAAGCCACTGTCTGCTTCCTTCAGAGAAGGAAGCTTTGGCTTAGGAGGTGGTCAGGGTGTGATGGGAATTCAGGTCTCTCCACGGTTAGCTTCTCTTTGCCACGGCCGCTGCTTCCTTGGCCCCTTATAATTCTTTGGGTTAGGGAGCCCCCTGCCCTGGAACGGCTGCCAGCCCTGGCCGTGGGCTCGGGGGTGGAACCACGTACAGACACCTGGCTGTTCATTCTCATCCCACTTAGCGGGAATGACGGCCTGTGGGAATTGATCTATTTCAAGCTTCATTGAGGGGGACCTGCTTGAAACAGGCCACCTCTTCAATTCTTGCCTTGGTTTCTGCCTGTCGCTACTTGAGGCGGCTCTGAGTCAGCTGAGCATCCAGGGGCAGAGAGGAAGCAAGTGCTCACTCCTGCACGGCGTGTGGCGTGGCTTTTCCCGGCTGTGGTGGGGAAGGTGGAGGCAGAGCGGACGCTGGGCGCAGACGTGGAGACTCATCTTTGCATTTGCTTATCCTCAGGAGCTCAGCAAGGCCATGGCCCCAGCCCCGTGTCAGCTATGGGGGAGATGGGACATTTGGGGAACCCGAGTACCCACCTTTTTTTCAGTTCAGGCTGTTTTGTCTGAAGAAGAACAGATCAGATGCACACGTGTTCCCGGCTGTAAGAGCAACAGAAGGAAAGGGTGATTTGCTGTCCAAAGATAGAGGTTTCCCCAGCTTGCCTCTTTAGAGCCTAAAGAGGAGCCAGCGCTCCCATAGTCTCCTTCTTTGTCTCTTCCACATTTCCAAACCCCTTTGAGTGTGATTTGTAAGAATGTGTATCACTTGGCTTTTCCCAGGAGGGGCACAGCACCTCAGCCCGGCAGACCATGTGCCGCAAGCTGTGTCAGTGGACATTAAACCCCCCAGCTTGCAGAGGGTCTGCTGCCTGTCCCTGGGAGCCACAGAGGCAGCTGCCCCTCAGGAGTGCTAGAAACACCTTTGAGTAGCTCCACCGTGTGGGCATCTCTCTCCCTTCCCACGTGGGTCTAGGACTCAGAGATGTGCTCTTTGCCTTGAACCCAAAGCCGTGCGTGGGAGCTCTCGCTGTGCCATCTGCGTGGCAGCTACCAGCCACGTGCGGTCCTGAACCCATGACATGCTGCTGCTCTGAGTCCAGAGGGTCTGTCAGTGTCAAACATTATATGTGCCAGATTCTGAAGACTTTAGTATGAAAAAAATGTGAAGTATGTTACTAATATTTTTATGTTGATTGCATCTGGAAATGACATTTTGCATGTATTGTGTTAAATAAAATGTATTAAAATCTCATTTGTTTCTTACAGTTTTAATGTAGTTAATAAAACAGTAAATTGCACATATGCTCACACTGCATTTCTCCTGGACAGCGTGGCTCTGTCGCATTTGCAGATTCTTCCACCGAATTCCACGTTTTGGGGATGGGTGTGCCTCTTTTGTGTTCTGTAATCCGTCCTGTCTCACTGTGTGCCCTGCACAAGATCTGCTTCCCGTGAGCACAGGAGCCGTGCGTACTGCTTGGTTTTCACAGCTCCCTCAGAGCAGCATGGTTCCCGTTTGTTGGGTACTGGGTGTGATTTCACATAAACCTCTGGGTTGGCTTCTTGTTTTTCATGGAGTATGAGCATTCATGTGCTTTTTCTGTGGTTACCATTAAAATGTCAATCAATTATTGTTCATATTTGCTTACTGAAAATTGGAGAGCTGCCTAAGAGTGGGGACATTAAAAAAAATGATTGTTTCTAGGAAACTGGGAACGTTCTTAGAGTCAGGGTAGGAAGTTGATTAAAATGACTGAGGGCCCTGCCCAGTGGGGCCCATCTCCAGCCTGCTGGAAATGAGCTGGCAGAGCATGTTGTGGGTTGAGCTGCCAGTTTGTTCTGAGTGAGTGGAGCAGAACACCGTGTACCGTGCGTCGCTAAGTCACGGCTGGTCTATGAAGAGGGTCTCTCAAGAGAGTAAGGCTGTGTAGGATTCTGTGTGGCCCAGTCAGCAGAGCCCAGAGGCCCAGAGCAAGCAGCCTAGACTGCTCCCATCAAGAAAGAGAAGGGGACTCCAGGGAACTCTATGCTAGGGTGGCCACACATGCTTCTACGTTGGAAAAGGCAAAGTGCAGGAACCAACCGATGTGTAAAACTCTGAAAAGACGTTTGCTGTTGAATAGGAACTCTGATTGCATTGCCTCCCCTGGGAGATGGGGACTTAATGTCTAGGGAGGAAGGGAAGACTCTTTGTCTCTCGATGTGTCTGTAAGCTGGAGCCTGGTTGGAATCTGAGTGCAGGGCCTTCTCTTTTCGTTTTGATTTTTAGTTGCTGTTGGGCACTTAGGGTACAGCCTGCAGGTGGCAGGGAGCTGATGTTTAAGGGAATGCTCTGTGGATTTCTAGGAAATTAGGTGAGAGCATTTAGCCAACTTTTTCATGACTTTTGAATAAAATAAAGGGCTAACTGGGAGAATGTTTCCAGCAGTGTAAGAGAAGCTTCTGGTCCATTGTTTCACCACCTTGGACCATTTTCAAAAAGCACACTGCATGACACAGATGGGTGATCAATACTGCCCTTTCTAAAGGCCTGGACTTAGGCGTGAACCTTCCTCAGATCTGAGAGCTCATAGTGAGGCCTGTCCCTGTGTACGGAGGTCTGGGCATGTTGGCCTCCTGTGTGAAGGCCACCAAATGGCTGGCATATCTACAGACATGCGGTGCCCTTGAGCTGTGGCATGCACCTTAAGACCTTCTCTTGAGGACGTTCCCCAAGCCCCCCTTGCTCGCCTGACATGCTGCTCCCTGTCTTGCTGTTTTTCTAGGAACATGCTGTCATTTAGAAAGGATCCCTGGCATGCCA
Organism: Sapajus apella; assembly: GCF_009761245.1. Taxonomy (NCBI): domain Eukaryota; kingdom Metazoa; phylum Chordata; class Mammalia; order Primates; family Cebidae; genus Sapajus; species Sapajus apella. Next base: position 8,791 of record NW_022438292.1, on the reverse strand, counting down.
GGTGCAGCAGCTGTCCACATCTAGACAAGGGAGCGCTTCTTGACTTTCCGCTTCGTCTTGCTGTGTGTGCGCAATGCAGGACGTGCTTATAACAGGCGGAGAGGCAGCTGTGAGTCAGCTCCACTCATTACCACAGTGATGGGCCTGCTCTTTCTTATGGATTCTAAAACATGCCCATGTTTCCCCAAAGCCATATTAACATCAAAACGAAAGTGATGTTTTACGTTTTTCATCATCTCCGTTGTTTCAAAATCTGATCTAATTGTCATCGACCGTCTCCAAAAGATTGTTTCAAAAGCCTGTTTTTCTCCATGACTATGAGAGAGGTTTCTTTAAAGAGATATCAGTAACTGGAAGTTTTTAGAATGTCACAGGATTTTCAAAGCCAAAAACAACACAGTGGAAAGACCCTCGGCTCTGTGGATGGTGGGGTGCATTTATCACAGAAAACAGCTCTTCTCCACAAAGAGCCCCGGAGTTGCTTGGGGATGGAGGAGCCGGAGGAAGCCCTGGAGAGCACACCTTTGGAAGGCGGGCTTCTCATCCTGCCCCCCTGCCTTGCTGGGTCTCCCACAGTCTTCTGTTCTTCGCCTCTATCTCCCGCAATCAAGGGAACGTGGTATGTCTGCTTCTATGCTCTGTGTCTTAAGCTGTGTGTTCCCTGTCTCGGCCTCGTTTTTCTCTTACTGAAGGTAAGGGAGTGTGAGCGACTCTACTGATGCCTCCAAATCCAGCATCCTGCCTTTCTGTGACTCTGTGATGAGGTGACAGTGCCTGGGGTTGGGGGGACAGGAGGTGTCTGTCCCGGCCTTTCTGCAGTGCTGATTCAGGGTGGAGCTGAGGGTAGTTCAGCAGTTTTTACTCTCGTATCAGGACCTCTGGCCTCGTGCCCCAGACAGCCATTCCTGTCACACACATCTGCGGGCCTGCCGTGCACTGTGAGGGGGGAGAGGTGCCACGCTTTCTGACTTAGCGCATCAAACTCACAGTGCAAGCCATGGTTCCCGCATGAGCCTGTGAATGCCGCAAAGCTCAGTGCCGAGTTAGACTCAGGGTGCTTTCCTTTTAAATTAAGACAGGGTCTCTCTCTGTTGCCCAGGCTGGTGTATAATGGTGACAGAGAGAGACCCTTTGAAGGCTTGCTACAGCCTTGTCCCGGGCTCAAGCGATCCTCCTGCCTCTGTCTCTGAGTAGTTAGGACTGCAGGTATGCGCCACCATGCCTAATTTTTAAATTCTTCTGTAGAGACAAAGTCTCACTATGCTGCTCATAGAGGGTCTGAGGGTGGATCCGGGTTCTGGAGGGGACAGGCGTGGAGAGGGAAGGCCAGGCTGGACCCTGAGTAGTCTTTGGTTCTGTGGAGCACATAGTGGGCGTAGGGAAGGGATCTGGGCTACACCCAGCCTAGAAGGGCCTCCCCTGTTCCCTGAAGAGGTGGCTCCTTATTCCTGGCTGCAAGAAAGAGGCTTGGATGGCCACACTGGCCTCCGCTCAGAAGCCAGGGTGTGGTCTGGGGGTGGCCAGTCTGCAAGGCAGCCCTGTAGCTCAGCTTGGGGGAGGCTGTGGCCTGGCTGTGAGGTGGCGTGGGCAGGGCCGGCCAATGTGGCAGCCCTGTGTGGCTCAACACAGGGGCCATGGAATCCGGGGGAGCCCAAGTCTAGGCTCGCATTGCCTCAGAGGCCTCTGCCTTAGGCCCCAAGGAAGAGTGTGAGGATGAGACCGAGGTGAGAGGTGAAGGCGTCTGTGCTGACGAGGCAGAGCCTTTCTTCCTCCTCTGCAGGGAGCCTTTGGAGATGCAGCACAGCAGCCACTGGCAGGGCTGCAGAGAGCTGGATCAAGCTCCTGCCTGGGAGTGGGAGGTACGGGTGCAGCCACAGATGGGGCTGGGGTGCCCCCTTGGAGGTCCCAGGCTGCGGCCCCCACTGAGGCCTTCCCAGGGCAAACACCCATGGGCTCCTGAGAGCACACACTAGGCCCCCAACTGCCTGAGAGAGAGTCTGGGAATAGAAGGGAGCCGGGATCACCATCTTTATGGTGGAAAGCATCTTTGGCTGCTGTGCAGTGCAGTCAGGTGCTTGGAATTTAAACGAAGGCCACAGGAGCCCTGGAAAGACCGTGGGGCCTGGAGCCTGAAGACATGCCTTACGGTTTGAGCTTTACTACCTATTTGATGACAGTTGTGATATTTACTTAGGTTCTCTGAGTTTCTATTTCACCTTTAAAATTGGGAGAACAGTAATGGCGACGTTCTGAGGTCGTCAGGTGGCCAGGACAGGCAGACGCACAAAAACCAGTGCCTGTGACATGAGGTGGTCTTGTGAGGTCAACTGAGCCAGGGACAGGGACAGAGAGGGGACAGGGACACAGAGAGGGAGGGGACAGGGACAGAGAGAGAGGGGACAGGGACACAGAGGGAGGGGGCAGGGACAGAGAGAGGACAGGGACACAGAGGGAGGGGGCAGGGACAGAGAGGGGACAGGGGCACAGAGAGGGCAGGGACAGAGAGGGGGCAGGAACACAGAGGGGACAGGGACACAGGGAGGGGGCAGGGACAGAGGGAGAGGGGGCAGGAACACAGAGGGGACAGGGACACAGGGGAGGGGCAGGGACACAGGGGGCAGGGACAGAGGGGGCAGGGACACGGAGAGGGGGCAGGGACAGAGGGGACAGGGACACAGAGAGGGGACAGGGACACAGAGGGAGAGGGCAGGGACAGAGAGAAGGGACAGGGACACAGGGCAGAGACAGA
>NW_022438292.1:0-5942 GCF_009761245.1 Sapajus apella | reverse complement strand
GACAGAGGGAGAGGGGGCAGGAACACAGAGGGGACAGGGACACAGGGGAGGGGCAGGGACACAGGGGGCAGGGACAGAGGGGGCAGGGACACGGAGAGGGGGCAGGGACACAGAGAGGGGACAGGGACACAGAGGGGACAGGGACACAGAGGGGACAGGGACACAGAGAGGGAGGGGGCAGGGACAGAGGGGACAGGGACACAGAGAGGGGACAGGGACACAGAGGGAGAGGGCAGGGACAGAGAGAAGGGACAGGGACACAGGGCAGAGACAGAAAGAGAGGGGGCAGGGACACAGAGGGGACAGGGACACAGAGAGGGATAGGGACACAGAGGGAGGAGCAGAGACAGAGAGGGGGACAGGGGCACAGAGAGGGAGGGGGAAGGGACAGAGAGACGGGATAGGGACACAGAGAGGGCAGGGACAGAAAGAGAGGGGGCAGGGACATAGAGGGGACAGGGACACAGAGAGGGGACAGGGACACAGAGAGGGGGACAGGGACACAGAGGGAGGGGCAGAGACAGAGGGGACAGGGACACAGAGAGGGAGGGGGCAGGGACAGAGGGGACAGGGACACAGAGGGGACAGGGACAGAGGGGGCAGGGACACAGGGGACAGGGACACAGGACAGGGACACAGAGGTGGTCAGGGTCAGAGAGAGAGGGAACAGGGACAGAGAGAGGGGACAGGGACAGAGAGAGGGTCAGGGACACAGAGGGGGCAGGGACAGAGAGAGAGGGGACAAGGACAGAGAGAGATGGGACAGGGACAGAGAAACAGGACAGGGTGCTCAGGCCCGGGAGTTCCCTGTGATTTCACAGTGGGAGGTTGTCCCTCTGGAGCCGGGATTTCTCATCTGAAATGTGGGTGTGGAATTGTCTGTGAGTGTCCTGTTTGGGACATGTAGTAGCTGACTGCATTTGTGTCCAACACACGGTGCTGTCAGAGGCTCTGGGTAACTCTGAATTTGGGGCTCTGACTGGCAGCAGCTGGGGAAGGCAGCCTGGAGTGTTTTGGGGGAAGGGGGAAGGAAAAGCTTTCAGGAGCAGTCTGGAAAACCAATGTTCATTGATGCTCTTCCTCTGCTCCCATGTCTCTAGATGCTGGGGTTTTGTTTTACAAAAATTTCAAACAGTTTTATGCAGCCGCTTTTGTTCTGATCATTATCCAGGGAGAAAAGATCACCCACTTTCTGGGAGCAGCTGTGGATGGTCATCCATCTGCCTCACTGAGGGATCTGCTCTGGGAGGAGGGGAGGAGGCAGTCAGGCTGCCTGGGAGACTGAGGCCAGGAGTCCACAGCCCTAAGATGTCCCCCAGAGTGGGTGGAGGCTCCTACCTGCCAGGAGAGGGCCACAGCAGGGTCACAGTTCGGTCACACCCCCACCCACCTGTAGGTTTTGCAGGAATCACTCGTAGTTATGCTGTATACCAGAAGCATGGTAAAGAGCTCAGCAGTGTGTGTTCAGACAGCCCCATCAGAGAATAGGCCCTTTCCTGGGGGCTTTCATGTGGGACCCTCAGGGGGTCCTGGGATGCCGCCGTCCCTGAGTCTGAGTCGTGTTTGTGGGGAGGAACCAGTCACCTGATCTCAGCTGGGCACAGCTGGTGTCCAGACAAACACAGCAGATGCTGTGTGGCTGTAGCGTGGACTGCGGCTTGGGCACTTAGGTTCTGTGTATCTAGGATTTTGGAAAAAGCCAGTGGGTTTTCTTGGGCAGTGGCAAGGTGAGATGTAGCAGGGCCATGTCCCAAGCCCAGTCCAAGCAAGGCTTCCCCACGTCCTTTGCTTTGTCAGCCTGAGGGTCTATGTCACTGGACGTGCACATCAGGCTGGAAACCCGTCAGGCTCTAGATTCCATGAGGGCTCATTAGCAAATATAAAGTGCCTTGAAAACCGTGGAAGAGTGTCCCTGTCTGGATATGGCCTCTCTTCCTGCTCCCCTTTCTCCACAGGCGCCATTGGAAAAGATAACAGCAACTCTCATCCTTCTGGAGACCTAATCCTCAGGAAGTCAATGTTTCAGATTGTCGGCCACGGCGAACAGCCGTCATGTCCAGAGCAGCTGTGTCCTCATGATGTTAGTGTTCTTTGCACAGCTTTCTCTGATCGGGATGAGCTTTCTAGCATATATGACATTGCGAGCACATAATATTTTACATCTGTGTAGGTCCTATATTCTGATTCAGAAGCCAGAAAATACATTTTTTCAAAATCCTCTGTTTCTTTTTTTCCTCATTGGAAGTTCACTGAAACCTCTGACATTAAAGTCAGCATGTACAGGGCTAGCATTACAGGTGCTTGGAGGTCCTGGCTGGGAGGCAGGTGGGACTATTGTACCATCAGCAGGAACGTTTTCATTCTCTCTCTTAAGAAAAGTGGTCTTTTTTTTTTTTAGTAGAGATGGGCTCTCCCTGTGTTGCCGAGGCTGGTCTCAAATTCCTAGGCTCAAGTGGTCCTCCTCCTTTGCCCTCTAGTGATGGAGACCACAGGTGCATGCCTCTATGTCCAGCTAATTTTTGTCGAGTTGGGTTCTTGCAATGTTTGCCCAGGCTGGCCCTGAAATCCCGGGCTTAAGTGATCCTGCTACCTTAGCCTTCCAAAGTGTGGATTACAGGCATGAGCCACTGTGCCGAGCTCTGAGCGTTTCTGTTTATCTAAAGCTTTGCTGCAGCCTGTGTAACCTGACTTCACATTCATCCTTCCCACTTCAGGGAGGGAGCAACACATACTCGTAGCATTTCTGGCACACTTGGACCTCACCTTAGGAATGCTGGGGTCTTTCTCCTCCCACCTTGAGGAGAGAACAGAAAACAAAGGCCTCACCTGGGATGTACTTTTCCACTTACATCAGCCAGAACAGCCAGAGTCAGTCCCCAGGTCCAGCAACCCAGCTCTCCTGGGCTTGGATTATCATTCCTAAGCTCCATAGATGACTTTTGCTTGTTACGGCAGATGGCAGCTCAGCTGCATTTCATGCTGTGGAAGACTCAGGGGCTAACCAGACATCAAAGCCATCTCATCTTCACCTCTTCATCCTTCATTTTCCCAAAGAAAGCTTTCATCTTATTTCGGTGAGGCGGGATCATGCTAGGGAATCCCACTTCTGACACCAACTATATTGTGGTCCCTAAGACCAACCATGGAGTTGGTGATTTGCTCAGCATGAGGTTTTATTCATAGGTAGGATTCATTACAGTGAAAAGACATAGAACCAAACCAGGAAAGGGAAAAGGTGGACAGGTTGGAGGCCGGAGGAAGATGGTGGGGGCTTCCATGAGTCCCTCCCAGCAGTCACATGGGACATGTTTGCTTCTCCAGTGTTGCGTTGCCAGGGTGTGTGTTGTCTGTCAGCTCTGCTTATCTGAGCCTGGGAGTCCAGGGCTGGATTGTGGGTTGACTGCATGGGCTTTTCAAGCCTGTGTGACTGACCACAATCACAATTCCCAACTTTCAGAAGAAAATCTGGTGCTCAGCATGCATCACATTGTTTACACAGAGAGTCTGAGCACAGTGAGACAGTCTCATAACATTAAGGGCTACTTTATATCAGATCACAGGGTAGAGAAATGTTCACCAGGCAAGTGCTCAGACACAGGATGACTGCCTGGGACGGGTCCTTTCTAAGGATTGCATTCTCAGGCTTGCTGCTTGCTTTTCTGCACAGTGTGTTATCAGTGGAAAAAAAAATCATAAGGTGAGATTTTACATTTTTTAATGAGAGCTCCTTGAGATCTAGTGTGTATTTTTATGCATAGAACATTTAGTTTGGACTGGCCATGTTTCACGTGTGTGGTACCAGCATGGCTGGCAGCTGCTCTGTGGGAAAGCAGAGCTCTAATGTGTGGGTGTTATGACACGGACATCCCGCCACAGGCACAATGAGAACCGCTGTGTACAAGAACATGTGGAGGAGCTGATCGTACATTTTGATGTGAGACATTATTTAGTGAAGCATTATTTATTGATTAGGTTGAAAATTGTCAAAAATTAATGAAGGTATCTGGACAGTGTGTGCTTAAATTTCTCATCAGGAATTCCAGAAAGTCAACCTTAGTCTCTCACAGATAAGATTTGAATCTATCAATGTTGAAGACCAATAGTGAAGACATCAAGATCTCCCTGCAGTTGATTAATCTTGAGATTACAAACATAACACAGCTCTGCTTTCACAAATCTGTGATTCATTTGGGCATAGAAACCATTAGGCATCTAGTTATATTATAATTTGCCCTAATGAGGAAGGTGGTATGACTGTTGGTCAGAAAATATTTTGTTGCTGATCTGATAGGTGGTAACTGATCCCTGTGGGTGATCCAGTGGGTGGCAGTCGGTCCCTGCAGGTGACTCAGTGGTTACCTGCAGGTAACCAGTCCATATGAGTGATCCATTGGGTGGTATCTGATCCCTGTGGCTAATCCATTGGGTGATAACATCTGTGTGGGTGATCCAGTGGGTTACTGATCTACATGAGTGATCCAGTGGGTGGTAACTGATCCCTGCATGTGATCCAGTGGTTGGTAACCAATTTGTGCAGGTGACCCAGTCAGTGGTAACCAATCCTTGTGGATGATCTGGTGGGTGGTAACTGATCCCTGCCTGTGATCTGGTGGGTGATAACTGATCCCTGCATGTGATCCAGTGGTTGGTAACTGATTTGTGCAGGTGATCCAGTCAGTGGCAAGCTCATGTTATCATTCTGAGTGTCAGGACTGAGTGCCACAGTGCTCTTGAGAGTTCTGTATGAACTCTGTGGACTGCAGAGCCACTCTCATTACAAAAGAACTCCCATTATACACACAGAGAAATACCAGCAGCGCAGTCGCTCCGCCGTCCTGCATGGTGGATGGCAGCAGCTCTGGTAGCACAGTCTGCGTAAAGCAGGAGGGAAAGCTGCTGCACGCCCTGTCCGGCTGCCAGGGTTGCGCATGGGGCGAGGGCTCTGCGACGTCGGGCGGCAGCGCCACCTGCTGGACACCACGGCCGCACTCGGCTGCTCCCGGCGGCACCCGGGCCGGGCGGCTTCAGGCTCTGGCACCGTGGAAGGCACCTCCCAAGAGAGACTCTGGCTCCCTCTGCCATCGCAGCCTGGCTCCGGGTGCGCCTGCATCTGCCAGGAAGGCTGTCTTTCCAGCTGAACAAAGCAGCCGAGTCATGCTTTACAGTAACAATCTGGAAACCCGGGGAGCCGCATGTGCAGGGATGCGCCATGCCCTCGCCATGCCCTCCAGGAATCGCAGGGTCCGGGCTCCTTTCTGTCTGGGGCTGGGCGCCGGGTGGTTTGGACTCTGGGGACAGGGCGGGTCCTGTCAGCAGGGACTCCCTCACACAGGACTTAATTTTGGGGAAAGGTTTTCATCTTGCATTGGCCCGCACTTCCTGCTTTGGGCCCTGTGCGTCCTCTCGGCTCAGGGCGTGGAGAAGCGCACGCCTGTGTTCGGGAAAGAGTGGCCTCTGGAGCCCGTGGTGGCCGCACGTTGCTGATCCCTGACCCACAGGTTGCTGGGCCCCTCGGTGTTGTGTGGCTGCCAGCCTCGCACCACCCGGCCTAGGCCCCGCTGGCCTCAGCTAGGTCACCCCCTCCGCCGCAGCGCTGTCTGCCCTTGGCCAGGCCACCCTGTCCTGTCCCTCCCTGTCCACAGCTCGGGTAAGGGCTCTGCTAAGTCTCCATCCATTCCCACCTGTCACCCTTAAGGGCGCGGCTCCCCAGTCCCTCCTGTGCCAGCCTGCGTGCCCGTGGCCCCACTGACCCCCTGCCAGCCCGCGTGCACCATGGCCCCCCAACCCCGTGCCAGCCCGCGTGCGTCATGGTTTCCCTGACCCCGTGTCAGCCAGCGTGCGCCATGGCCCCCAGACCCCGTGCCAGCCCTCTTGCACCATGGTTCCCCCGACCCTGTGCCAGCCCGCGTGCGCCATGGTTCCCGTGACCCCGTGCCAGCCCG
>NW_022438291.1:0-16248 GCF_009761245.1 Sapajus apella | reverse complement strand
CCTACCAAAATACCCGTGACATTCTTCACAGAAATAGAAAAAAAAAAATTCCTTAAATTTGTATAGACTCACAGGAGAGTCAGGATAGCCAACCTGTCTTAAGCAAAATGGCAATACTGGAGGAATCACATTACCTGACTTCAAATTATACAACAGATCTATTGTAACCAAAAGAGCAGGTACTGGCATGAAAATAGATATATAAACCAATGGAACAGAATAGAGAACCCAGAAACAAATCCACATACCTACAGTGAACTCATTTTCCACAGAGGTGCCTAGAACACCTCTGTCTTGGGGAAACGACAGTCTCTTCAATAAATGGTGCGGGGAAAACTGGATATCCATATGCAGAAGAATGAAACTATACTATCCTCTCTCACCGTATACAAAAATAAAATCAAAATAGTTTAAAGACATAAATCTAAGACCTCAAACTATAAAAGCACTACAAGAAAACACTGGGGGAAACTCTCTAGGACACTGGTCTAGGAAAACATCTCTTGAGCAACAGCCCACAAACACAGGGGTCCAAAGTAAGAAATGGACAGAATCACATCACATTAAAAAGCTTCTGTACAGCAAAGGGAACAATCAACAAAGTGAAGAGGCAACCTACAAAATGGGAGAAAAGAGTTGCAAACTACCCTTCTGACAAAGAATTGATAACCAAAATATGTAAAGGAGCTCAAATGATAACATAGAAATAAATCTAATAATCTGATTCAAAAATGGGCAAAAGATTTGAATAGACATTTCTCAGAGGAAGACATACTAATGGCAAACAGGCATATGAAAAGATCATCAACATCACTGATCATCAGAGACAGGCAAATCAAATCTAAATGAGATATTATCTCACCCCAATTAAAATGGTTTATATTCAAAAGACAGGTAACAAATGCTGGTGAAGATGTGGAGAAAGGGAACCTCTGGTACATTGTTACTGTGAATGTAAATTAGTACAATCACTAAGGAGAGCAGTTTGGAGATTCCTCAAAAAACTAAAAATAAACCTACCATATGATCCAGCAATCCAACTACTGTGTATACACCCAAAAGAAAGGAAGTGAGTATATCCAAGACCTGTCTGCACTCCCATGTTTGTTGCACTCACAATAGCTAGTGTTGTTTGCACTCACATTAGCTAAGATTTTGAACCAGCTTAAATGTCTGTCAACAGATGAATGAATAGAGAAAAGGTGGTACATATCTATTTGGCCATAAAAAAACAAGGACAACCTGTCATTTGCAACAACATAAATGGGCCTGAAGATCATTATGTTAAGTGAAATAAACCAGGAATAGAAAGAAAAACGTCACATATTCCCATATATCTGTGGGATCTAAAAAGGAAAACAATTGAATTTATGGAGATAGTAGAAGTATGGTTACAGAGAAGGATAGTGTGGGTGGGGAGGAGGTTGAATGGTTAATGGGTACAAAAATAGAAAAAGAATGAATAAGACCTAGTATTTGGTTGCACAACATGGTGACTATAGTCAATAATAACTTAATTGTACACTTAAAAATAACCTAAAAAATTTAACTGGATTGTCTGTAATACAAAGACTGTCTCAAAAAATAAATAAACTAAAAAATAAAAATAAAAACTCAATGTTACAAGATCTAAACACATTGCTATGTATCCAGATTCTAGTGGCTCCAACAGAGTCAATAGGTCTGTTAATTTTTCATTTCATTCATTCCCCTGCTAATGGACAAGTAGATTATTTCCACATCTTTGTTATCTCAAACAACACTTTATTGAACAGCTGTGTAGATAGCACTAGCATTCCTTGGTTATATCTACATTCATTTTCATTTTTTCTAGGAACAGCTAGATTGCTCTATAATTTCTGTCTTCATTAGCCATATGACAATTCTGATTTTTCCATATTTGGCCCATGTTTATACTGAGATATTTTCACTTTGCCTAAATTGATAAAAAATGTCTTATGGTACTTTTTCTGTTACTATTGATCTTGCACGTCTCCTCATATGTATTAGCCGTTTGAATATCCTTTTTTTGAGTTGCCTGTTCTAAGGTTTGGCCCACTTCTTTTGGGTTGATTCATTTTTGAATTGATCTATACAAGTTTCCAGGATACTTATTCTTTGTCTTTTTAGGTATGATTAAACTATTCTATGCTGTGTCTTGTCTCTTAAATGTTTATGTCATTCTTACATGGAAATTAGTTAAACATGTCAGACATTTCCATCATTTGTGCTTTTGGTTCCTCTTTAAGACATTTTTTTCCTACCTTAAATTCATAAAGACATTCTTTAATATATTCTCAATAGTCTTAAATTCTCTTTTGTACACTCAGTCTTTAATTCATTGTTTACTTACACACTTAAGTGGTGTGAAGTAGATCTCTATTTTTACTTTTTTCTTCTAAGAGTTTCACTATCAATAACCATTATTAAATAGGTAATTCCTTTTCATGGGATTGGTATGCCACGTTCATTATGGACACATTCCCACATATACAGCTGAGCCTTGAACAACATAAATTTAAACTACATGAGTCTACTTATATGTGGATTTTTCCATAACTATATTGCTAAATTTTTCAGAGACTTGGAACCATTTGAAAAAACTCCCAAATGAATTTTTAAGCTTAGAAACATTGAAAAACTAAGAAAAATGAGATTATGTCATGAATGCATGAAATATATGTAGATACTATCATATCATCATTTACTGCCGTAAAATATACACACCTCTGTTGTAAAAGCTTAATCAGCACTTATACACACAGAGACCATACACGGTGCCATTTCCAGTTGAGATAAATATTTAAAAAGTAAAGATTCAGTATTAAATTATAACTGCATAAAATTAATGTTAGTACCTACTGCACTATCTTAAGAATTTTGCAGCCACCTCATGCTGCTATTGCAGTGACCTCAACTAATGCCAGTGTCCACTGAAAACTCTGGGAGACAGTAATCTCCATATAAGCAAGTTTTCTCTTCAACATGTTGTGTACTGCAGTAAATAGAGATCTCTCCAGGTTCTTGAGTATTTTTCATTGTGTTTAGTGCAATATCATAAAGCTTAAATAACACCATAGGGCTCATAGGATGTACTGCTACTGATGCCAGAAGTGTCCCCAAGAAGCAGAGAAACTGTCATGACAGGGTGAGAAAAAGCTGAGTTGATTGATGCATGTTGTGGATGGAGATCTGTAGCATGCTTGCCTGCCATTCTAGACAATTTATTTAGTGAACACAGGAGGTAAAGTATCCACAAGTACAGGACAGTACTGTAAAGGCATTCTCTCTTTTTAATGATTTTCTTAAATACATTTTGTTTTCTCTGGCTTACTTTATTGTAAGAATGTGATTATATAATACATGTAACATAAAATCTATGTTAATCAACTGGTTATGTTATTGGTAAGACTTCTAATCAACAGTAGGCTATTAGTTAAGTTTTGGGTAGATTCAAAAGTTGTATGAGGATCTTCAACTGCAGAGGGATTCAGCATCCCAAACCCCTTTTTGTTGAAGGGTCAACTATACATATATCGGTGTCTGACCTCTGTATTCTGTACTTAGATGTATTGTTAATTTCATCTCAAACATCATGGTTTGACAAGGGAGATGTCATTTGTCTTTTTACTTTTTTTAAGAAATCACTTTGGAGATTCTTGTTTGTTGACTCCAACACTTGCTATCACCTTGATCACATTACTTAATGTCCTCATGACTCAGTGCTGTCATCTGAAAAGTAGAGTGAAGATTTATCTTATTAGATACTGTGAAGATTAAATGAGTTCTTCACAGATTAAATTGAGCAGTGTTTGTAATTTGATAATCACCATGTACGTCAGCTATCTTGAATAATATTCTTACTGTTAGAGGTAAAGAGGAATTTCTGTTCATCAAAAAATATGAAGAAAGAGGGAAATAAGAAATCAAGGATTGTGAGCAGATATTGTATTATTCACATGCAATATGCAGTATATATAAGGAGCTAGTACAGAGATAGCAAATCACTAGGGAAATGGATGAAAGACTGTTTTCATTGGTTCTTGTGCTATTCAAATATAACCCTATTGATGCTCTAATATAACCCCATCAATGCTTTTGTTTGTTTTGTACTTAATTATATCTTTAAGTTCCAGCATTCCAAGATGCTCTAGGCTCTTTGTGTATATTTTCTGCACAGGTTTAGAAACTCTATTTCTTCATCAGTATTGACACTCTTCTATTTTATTTGCCAGTACCAGATTGCAGTTTTATCAATCATCTTAATTTTAGTCTAGATTTCATTTTGTTTATTTATAATTCTATCATTGTTTTAACATTTTATTTCCTTTTTTGCTTTTTGCTTTTAAAAAAATTGCTGGATTTCAACATAAAAATCAGTAGATTTTTAGAAAATATGGATATTGATTTTTAAATAAATATGGGTCAGATTCAGTTTTAAAATTGAGGACCTTCAATTTTATTTCAGTGAGGTCGAGATTATGCTCAATTTATTAACCTATGGGATTTTAATTAATATTTATTTGTAGGCCTGCGCTGGGAAATTTTTGTAATTGTGTTTCACATACCGAAAAGCCTTTTCCATTTAGTTACTGGTTGTTGCAGGTATAAATGATCACAGTTGCTAAGTTTGTTTTGCAAATTATTCGCCTTTGTCCGCTTCTGCGACCAGTGCTACGCCCAAGATGCCAAGGCTGCCATGGACAGGGCAGTGCTGGACGGATGCTAGCTGAGAGTGCAGGTGGCGCACTATGGCCGCCGCTGAGACAAGGCGCTGGGACCTGCTCCGCAGCCGCCAGGGAGCGCCACGTGGCAGGTCCGGGGGACACACACCCTGCTTGTCAACACACCCTACTTGTTCTTTGACATATGGAAGACCACCGGGGGCAGCGGCTACGGACGGCGCAGCCGCAGCCCTAAGGGAGCGACACCGCAGCCGATCCCGAGGTCCCAGCTGCTCCACGTCCGGCAGTCTCTTTGCTTGCAGACGATCTGCCTACAGGTAACCTCACTACAGCTGGTCTCGCTATATCCGATCTTCTTACAGTCGATCTCCCTGCAGCCGGTGTCCCTGCAGCAGGTCTTCCTACAGCCAGCTTCTCTCGAAGTCTGGATCCCGCACTCGCTCTCGCTCACCATGAACCTCCAAATCGAGATCTCGAGAAGATCCAAGTCCTCTGTCTCCAGATCTCGCTGACGGTCCACGTCCCCATTTACGTCTGGGATTCCTACCGCAGTATCCAGGAGGGAATCCAAATCCAGGTCGCTAGCCAGGAGTCCTCCCAAGTCTCCTGAAGGGGAAGGACAAGTGTCCTCCTAGGAAAATGATCATCAGCTAACGCGTGGTAGAGGACTTGGGGAAAAGGACGGCATACACAGTCCATTGAAGCAGAGTCCCTGGAATAGCGACTGCCTATGGAGAAGGTTGTGTTAGATTTGTCTACATTTTTTGCCAGTTTGAAGAGTTGCATCAGGTGGCAAAATTCATTTTATGCGCCATTTCGTTGTTATTCACATTTTCTTCTAATTTAGTGAGATGAAAGACTTTAGATTGAATTTGGATATTTGAGAGAAAAATTTATATGTTTTTGCTGTTGTTGCTGTTGTTGTTTTTGAGATGAAGTCTCGTTCTGTCTCCCAGGCTGGACTGCAGTGGCGCCATCTCTGCTTCATGCAACTTCTGCCTCCCGGGTTCAAGCGATTCTCCTGCCTTAACCTCCCGAGTAGCTGGGATTACCTGCGTCTGCCATCACGCTGGGCTAATTTTTGTATTTTTAGGAGAGACAGGGTTTTGCCATGTTGGCCAGGCTAGTCTAGAACTCCTGGGCTCAAGTGACCTGCTCACCTCGGCATCCCAAAGGGCTGCGATTACAGGCGTGAACCCCTGCGCCGGCCTATATTTGATTCTACAGTGCTGACATTTTTTGGTGTGAAATGAACAGGGTTTTTTGTGGCCTCCTGACTCTTAAGAAACGTGTGCAGCCATTACACACAACCTAATGCTGTCACAACATTGCCTCAACATTGCCTTCATTTCTTAAAGTCAAAAACCTACAAAAGGTGGTGTAAACGTGCATGTGTAATGTTATTACTTTTCAATCTAGCTGGTGATATGATCCAAATTTGCATAAAGATTTTTCTGGTGAAAAGACTGGGTTTTTGGCAAACACAATTCTAATCTCTTCTGTTTTTGTGTCCTCGGCCCAGCTGCATAGCAGTTGAGTAATGCTGGTTAGCTGTTAAGGTGGCCTGTTGCAGTGCAGAGTGCTGGTCTGTTTCCTGTTTTCTTCTGAGTGCTCCTGGGGAAAGAGGCCCAGTCCTGAAGAACAAGTGGCTGTCTAGTTAAATGCCTGACAACCTTGCAGGTGAATAATGGAGCATGCGGTTAGCACATCTAGCTGATGATAATCACACACGTCCCCCCTCTCTATTATAATAGATGGCAAATTTGATCATATCAATATGTAAGAACTTAAAATATGGAGAATGTTATGGAAGAAATGGTTTTAACTTTGTAAGGACTTATGGCACTTCTTTTTGAGCATGAATATTTTTTACTATAACCATGTTTACACATTGAATTAAAATGTTTTCTTGGTGTTACCTCTTCTCAAAATAAAATTAGAAATCTTTTTGGTAAAGTAGGTTGTTTTATTTTGCTCTTAGACTACTTTCTGATATTTCTACTTTTGAGAAAACTATTATACCGAGATTTTCATAAGATTCAATTATAATTTTTAAAAAATTCCTCCAAGGCTTTTAGCTATGTGCTTTATTATTTTATCACAATGTAGTTTATTTGAACTTTCTGTCTTTTCTCTATCTGTGATTTTTTTAACTTCTAAAGCTCTTTTTAAAGAATCAGATTTTTGATTTTTGTTATTACCCCTCTGGGTATTTTATTTTCTTTTGTAATTGTTTCTGCTTATATCTATATTTTCTTTCCTTTTGAATTTTGTATTTTAATTTAATTTGTATTTTATTTTAGTTTATTGATTTCAGTGCTAAATTCATTCATTTTTGAACTTGCTGATTTTTTCTTTCAGTTCATTTAGATACTCCTTTTTTTCTGTGTTATGATTTGACCTTAAATCCTGATATTAATGCACCATAGCAATTTGCCATAATCAGTCCATCTTAGGTGGTGAAACTAATGGTCTCTGTGCAGTTGAAGCTGTGATTGAAGCCTGTGTGGCGTAATGAAGCTATTACGGTATCTTAAAGCTACCTCAGTATTTTGGTTATCACACATTTATTTTCCAACATTGCTGAAGTATATTAGACTCTACCACACCTGAAATTTGAAGATTTGGGAAGAAAATACTGGAAGAACCTCAGCTCCCTATCTGATAAAAACAGTGAACAATGAAATCTTGGACACGTGGGAACAATTTAGGACTTTCTAGAGCAGGAATGTGAAGTTGTCATCGAAGAAGCTGTCAACATATCCTACTTGTACTTTGGCATGTGGAAGACCACCTTCCCTTGGCACACTGAGAACACGGACCTTTACAGCATCAACTACCATCACTTCAGGGAGACCCTGCCTTGGTACACAGTGCCCTAAGACCATGGCCAGCAACTGGAATGCCTGGCTAGGGAGCTTTTCACAGGCAGTTCCCAGGGAAGTGAGGCCTTCCTGTGGCATAAGGTGGCCATCATCTCTCACACAGTTCTCAAGAAGAACGGGATCTCCTTCAATCACACGACTCAGGAGGCTGGAGAGTTCATGGTGACAGTTCCCTATGGCTACCACACAGTCCTCAACCACAGCTTCAGTTGCACAGAGACCATAAATTTCACCAACCAGGATCGATAGATGATGGCAACATGGCCTCTCAGTGTAGCCGTGGGAAGGCCAGGGTGACCTTTTCCTTGGATGCCTTCATGTACATCATGCAGCCTGATCACTATGTGTTATGGAAAAGCTAGCAAGATGGGGCCATTGTGGATCAAAGGGAGGCCAGTGTGCTGGCCAGCCACGAGCTCGTTACCTGGTGCGAGGACATTGCACCTGGCCTGAAGCTCCTCTTTCTCACTGTGGACCTGACCTCTTCTAGGCCTGTGGTTGTGGGTGGTGGGACCCACAACTGAGCCCATATGTACCAGTTGCAGTTTTCTTGATGCCCCTTGGCAATCTAGAAAACTGATGCCCATCCAAGGGTTACTACCCCTAGAGGCCTTCAGGAACACATCATGACCCAGCACCTATCTTGGGACTAGTTGCCCTGGTTCTCTGCCTGTCACCTGGCAGACATGGTAGTGGTGGTCTTCTTCAGGAACTGAAAGCTCAGGAGGGGATCCTCCAGTCTCCCACCAAGTGGCCCAGCACACAGAGCTCTCGATCCCAGGGCTTAGCCCTTACTTGGAATGAAGCTTTGATAGACAAGCTTGCATCTCCCAGGCCTGCATCTCAGCATCCCACCAAGGCTTCCAAGAGCTGCAGTGCCCCCGTCTTCAAACTTTGGAGAGACCCAGGATCAGATGCTTTGATTGTCCTGCCTGGCCTGAGTCTGATATACCCAGACAGCATGACTCTGAATCACCCTGACTGTGTTCTACCGATTCCTTCCAACATCATGTGCTGCTCAGCAGATTCTCTAGGGATGCTGCTTCAAGGTGCATGGACCGTTGAACCTGGCTGATGTTGTAGCAATGGACCACTCTTATACTTTCAGGATCTGGCCCCAGCTAAGGTTGTCAGAATATGCTGGGCCCCTGACTCATCTCCTGGGGCTGAAGCCAGATAGGGCTGCACCTCTGAACTTGGAGCTGTGTGCCTCTGATATATGATCTTAATCGTTTGAACCCATGGCTACTGAATATATTGCCAAATGTGGCCATCCCTCTGACCATAACCTCCTAACTCTAGGATCCAAAGAAGGCCCCAGCCTAGCACAATTTGAGCCTAGGCCTGTCTCAGTCTCTTTTATCTTAAAGAACTGATTCATAGCCAAGGCGGCCAGAGGCAGTCTCCTGTTTATTAAATTTATTGTTCCTAGTGTGTATCTGCCAAGTAAAGGAAGGAAAATCCTGCAAACATATTTTCAAAATCACAATAGTAAAGGAGATATTTCTAAAACTAAGTGATTTGAATGATTAAAAAGTAGAAGAATTGGCAAAACTATATCGAAGAAAATGCAAAAAAAAAAAAAAAAAGTAAAAGGGGTGATACATCTTAATATCAAAGAAACAAAGAAATGTAGACCAAGGGATTTAGAAAAACTCTTTATAATGCTAAAGACTAAATTTCACAATGAAAATACAGCCTTTATAAATAGCCATGCAACATTTTATTTGTTACTTACTTTTGTTTTGGTATTGTGTGTGTGCATATACAGTATTGTATATAGTATATAAGTGAGTATATAGTATACTATATAGTATATATATAAGGATATAATGTACTATGTATACTATATACAATAGTGTGTATATACTATCTATAGGCACATATAGTATACTATATATACACATATACCATATATGAGTATATAGTATATTATATATGCGGTATGTATACTATATATACACACACTAATGTGTATATATATGCACTATACTAGTATATATATATGTATTATACTATAGTATATATAATATACTAATGTAAAAACTAATTTATAGCAAATGTTTAAATAGATCGCCAGTCAAGGCAGATGCAAAGGATATTAATGATGTTCAATGAAGAATGTGAAATCTCTAAAAGGTGATTCAAATAGTTTTACCAGGGACTCACAAAGACATGTTTACACAAGTTTTCATAACAGCACCATGCACATAGCCAAAAGGAGGAAACAACCCAAGTGTCCATCCATGGATAATTGGATAAACAAAATGTGGTACAGTGGAATATTATTCAACCTTGAAAAAGAAGGAAATCAGATACATGCTGCAACATGGAGGAACTGTGAGGACATCATGCTAAGTGAAATAAGTAGAAATAAAAGGACAAATATTGTAGCATCACACTTATATGAGGTACTTAAAATAGCAAAACTATTAGAAAAATAAAAAAGGAATATGAGCAGCTGGGGAGGCTGTAATGAGCTCCTACTGTTTAATGGGTAGAGTCCTAATCTGTGATGGTAAAAAATATCCAGAAGATAATCTTGTTATACACTATATAGCATATGTATGTAACCATTTTCACCATTTTAAGAGTATAGTTTAGCTTATTTAAGGACAAAATTTTGGTATACCCATCACCACTTTCTATCTTCTGAACAACATAGCTTGTACTCCTGTATCAAATACATGCACACCAGCATCTATGACTATTCTGGAGAATTTGTGTCTCTCAGTTCCAGCCTAGGTCCTAGGTTTAGCAGTCTCACATTTCTTTCAATATTCCCTTATCGTGGATGCCTCCTTGGCTTTGAAACAGCATTTTCAGTCTTCACATAGTCAGTAGAGCTGGGGAGAGTTGTGCTCTGCATCTTTTTATTTCTGCTGGCATAATTTACTATGGGTACCACGTGGCTCTGTGGGAAGCTGGGCATGGTGACCAGTGGCTGTGTGGAGCCAGGAAGCTCTTGCCGGGCTCACAGACAACACCATACATCAACTGAAGCTCATAGAATCCCTTTACCCAGCACAGGATGGGTAGTGCAAAGCGTGCAAGCTTCTGTAAAAGTGAGTGTGGCTGGGTAGGAGGTGCTGCTTCTAGTGGGCTTTCTTCTTCCTGGCCTTCTGCTTGCAGAGGTTGCCAAAGTCATAGGCTGAGTGCTTGCCCAGAGAATCCAGAGGCAGGTGACCCAGGCCCCTGTGCTGGGCTCAGGCAGTGCTTGGGAGGGAGTTACCTAGGGTGGTTTCCATGGTGGGCTTGTGCTTCCAGGAGGAAATCGGGAGGAGCGGGCATGGGCTGCAGGGTCCAGAGAGGATTTTACCACAGAGGTGGAGAAGAAAGTTCTGGTAAAGTCCATTTTCCTCCTCAGGACAAGCTCCATGAGGACATATGCAGCTTAGGGTCAGGAGGTTGAGATCCAGCCTAGAACACATGTAAGTTTGATTAAGGAAAAATTATAGTTTGTAAGAAACAAGTTGGGGTAGCATTTGAAAAACTGGAAAATTTAAGTCACTTTATCGTGTTGAAGACAGAGAAAAGTGGAGACATATAAGGATATAGAAAATAAACCAGCTTAATAATAAGGTCAATCTATGCACCTGGTAACAGAATACTCACTTTTTTTCAAGTGCCAATGAATGACTCACAAAATTTGACAATATATTGGGTGAAAACAAAACATCAATAACTTATCAGAAGAAAAAGTCAATACCATGCAATAAAACTAGAAATTGATTTTAAAAATCAGAAAATGTAGAGATGTTTTTTCCTAAAAGGCAAGCATTCTTTATTGGGCAAGCTTTAGATGAAAGGAAAACACAAGCCAAAACTGCCAATTCTACTGGCTTTTCAAAGCTGTGGGTTATTTGACATTGTTAATTCATTGACTCAACAAGCAAGTCTCCAGCAGGTGAGCAAGACAGTTTCAATCAGCAATGCGTAATGTGCAGAAACTAAAGCAGGATTGGATGACAGAGGAGAATGGGCAGGGGATGCCTGAGCTGCCGGGCTCAGATGGATTCACAGAGCAGGAGACCTTTCTGAGACCCAGTTGACATAATGGAAAGTCCAGAGCAGATTGTTCCACTTGCAGGGAATAGCAAATGCAATAGACCTACCATGGAAATTAGTGACTTTTTTTTTCCAGGAATACAAAAGAAGCTCATTTGTGCCTGGGACAGAGAGAGGCTGGGGGCAGAGCATGTCAGGCCTTGTGTCTCATGTTAAGTGTATTATTTGGTGTTCCTTCAAGTGAGAAGACATTAGAAGCTTGAAACAGCAGTGCAGAAGATGTGATTGACACATTTAAATAATCAGCGTAGTGGCTCTGTGGAGAGTATGGAAGTAGGAGAAGCAGACCATTTATAATACAAGTCAGAATGACAGTTGCTTAGACTTGTTAGTTTTGAAAATGCATAGCCAGCCTCATCAACATAGCAAAACCTAGTTCCTGCAAAGGAACAGTTAAAAAATGACTTGATGTGGTGGCACACACCTGTAGTCCCAGCTACTCAGGAGGCTGAGAGAGGAGGATCACCTGAGCCTGGGAGGTCAGGCTGCATTCAGCCACGATGGCAGCACTGCAGTCTAGTCTGGGCGACAGAGCCAGACTCTGTCTTTAAAAACAACAACAAAAAGAAAGTGCACAAAAGTGGACAGAACATATTTTGGAAATCGAAAATGATAGTTTTCATACAGAAAGAAACATTCAGAGAAGAAAGCCACCTTGCTTGTTAAGTATTCTACTTTAGTACAACCCTTCCTTTCTTCCCCTGTTGGAATTTCAGTAGGGCTCTAAATTCTAAAGTAAGAGTAATTGGTGCTTCTCCGAGGTTTTCAATAAACGTTGGAAAAACCCATATCTTTCTGCCTCTCCATTCATTGGGCAAACTTCGTCTTTCTTAATGTAACAAGAGAAGGAAGTGTATTCTTTGATAAATTCAACCTGAGAGATGAACTCAGAGACTCCAGGCACATAGGAGGATGGAATGAGATGCCTGGCTGACATGGGGTTAAAGCTAATATGGACATGGTGGGAGCACAAGATAAAACAGGCTGCATTCACGGGAAGGGAGTAGCCCTAGAGAGCTGCTGGACCCACAACACATCTTGCATGACCAAGGAATAAACTTTTATGTGTTAGGTAAAAGCCTCATTGCCTCTGGACTGCAGTAGGCAAACAGCCTTCAGCCACAGACTGCTGCCTCACCCAAGGCCATGCCTCTTCCCGGTTTGGCTGACATCCCATGACTGCTCAGTGCTGGAGGATAAAGCTTGGCTTTTTCTGCTCAACCCAGGACAACCCAGCAAAGCTATTTGACTCTAGAGCTCCCTGCAGGATTGGCTGCCTATCTTTGGTTCTAACCCACAGATCAACATTTCCCTGTGCTCACACCTGCTTCCTCCTCCTCCCTTTCTCAGATATGGATCCCAAGGACACTCTTTAAAAACGATCTTGGTGCTGAAGTCTTAGAGTCTGCTCTTCAGTAAACATGACCTGCAACTGTATTTTACGTTTCTTTGTGTTTCAAAGACATAATTTCCTTGAGAGAATGAAGATCAATCACCCCTGCCAAAATTATCGCCCTTCTTTGTGTGGTTATTCACTGATGTGAGGAGGCTGAAATAGCCACGTGGGAATCTCAGCTTCCTATGTATGGCATTATTGTTGTGACTCCATTGAAAACATGTTTCTTCAAACACCAGAAGTCACAAGGACAAGAAGCAAACATCTTAGTTTTCACATGATAGAACAGTACTAGTTTTAGGCCTGAAGTCTGGATTTACTGGAACGATGCGTTCTATTAAATCACGTACACTGAGTGAAGAGACGCCCGAACAGGCATTGTGTGAACAACTTGGCTGTTTATTCACCTGGGTGTGGGTGGGCTGAGGCTGAAAAAGGTATCAGCAAAGGGCGGTGGGATAGGAGTTGGTTTTATAGGTTTGGGGTGGGCAGTGGAAAGTTACAGTTTAGGGCAGTTTTTTGCAAGCTTGGAGGGGGTTGTAGGTTTGCAAGCTGGGAGGGGGTCATAGGGTGTGTAGTCACAAGGTTGACCGAGGTCTGTTACAAAGTCCAGTGGCCTTAGGCATGTGCCACCACACCCAGCTAATTTTTCTATTTTCAGTAGAGATGAGGTTTCGCCATATTGGCCACCCTGGTCTTGAACTCCTGACCTCAAATGATCTACCTGTCTCAACCTCCCAAAGTGCTGCTGGGATTAAAGACATGAGCCACTGCACCTGGCCTAATTGTGCCTGGCCTAATTCATTTATAATTCTTATGAAAAAGAGTTTTGTCACTTCTCAGCTATTTGTTAATTTATTTAATTTTTAATTTATATCAGTACGAACCCATAAATACTTGTTTCATACTTGGATCGTAATTCAATTTATATATTTTCTTGCTCAACTTGGAGATTTGGTCTTTGGAAGTTGTTTTCCTTGTGCCCCTCAAAGTAGCCCCATCTTTGACTGTGTGTATTTACCGAGTTTTTATTTTTCACTACTGCAAATGCTTTGGTCTCTGTCTGCATATTACTTGCCCAAGGCTAGCAAGTGTTTTGCTTATCAGTGCTGCCACTTATTTATTTTTTCTTTAGAAGTATCAGATTTCAGTTTTATTAATTATCTTTATTTCAATATACATATTCCCTTTTGCTTATTTATCCATTATTATTTTTACATTTCATTTTGTTTTGCATACTTTTTTGTTTTTAATCACTGTTTGAGTTCAACCTGATCAATAAAATTTTAGAAATGTGAATATAAATTTTCAAATAAAAATGGTTGGATTCAGCTTTTGTATTGTTCACTTTCAATTTGATTTCATTTTGGTCAAGATCGTGCTCTGTATATGCATTCTATGGAATTTTAATTTGATATTTACTTTGTAATCCTTTATTGGTAAATTTATCGATTAAAAATGTTTCTTGTGTACTGAAAAGCATTTTCCATTTGCTTTTTAATTGTTGCAATTTCGCTCCTCAAAGTTCTTAAGCTTGTACATATTATAATAACATTACTAATTTTCTACTCTGCTCTATTGGTTTCTGGAAGAACACTGATAAGAAAAAACATTAAAAACTCCCATCAAAATTGTATATTTTACTGTCTGACCTTACAACAACTCTCAGTCTTGGCTTTCCATGTGTCAGTGCTATTCGGTTAGGGTCATAGAGTTCATCACTGTACTATTCCAGTGAATTTTTCTACTCCATAACTGTAAAATGTGCCTTTTTAATTCTATAACTGAATTGGATATTAATATTGCTGCTTTAGCTCCTTTGGTTTAATGTTTGTTGGAGTTGCCTTTTTCCATTCCTTGGTTTTTAACCACTTAGCTTCATTGTGAGATTGCTTTAATATGTAAAATAAAAGGGAGGGACTAAAATAAAAGCGTGGAAACCTAATCTGGACCCAGCCTAGTGATTACATTAGCTGGGCACTGATTGGGTTAGGATGTTGCCCATGTGTAAAGCCAGGGTCTTTGGAATGTGGGGCTTTATTTAGAGTTTAGCTACTACCAGGAAAGCTTCTCTCTGGGTCCTGGAGTATTTTCATATGGAATTGTGAGTTTTTGGCAGAAGGTGGGTAGTTTTATTTCTCTGTTGGAGCACTTTTGGATATTGATATTTGTCCTACTGAGAATATTAATATCACCAAGTTGTTCGTAACATTTTGTTAAAAATTTTAAATCATCTCCACCAGATTTTTAGCTATTCTGCTTGTTTCTTACCACAATGTGTTTTGTTTGTACTTTATTTTCTTTTCAGGCCTATGGCTTTTTACTTATCACGTTTTTTGAAAACTCAGTTCAATTTTTGTCATCATTCCTATTGGATGTTCTGTTTACTTTTGCAATGGTTTCTGCTTTTGAATTTATTTTCATTGTTTCTTTTGATGTTAATGCATCGAATTTCTTGAGTGGAATGCTCACTTTATTTTCTCTTTTAAACTTGATCATTTTTCATCTTAGTTGGATTGGCTGCTGCTCTTTTTCTGTTTAATGATTTGACCTTGTATCTTGATGTTAACATAGCATATGCTTTAGTTTAATGTTAGCTGAGTATTTCTTTTGTGTGGTCATACACATACTTAAAAAATATGAATATTCTGTATTTTTGTTGTTGTGTTTTAGGTGTATTGTTTTGACTTCCTAGAGGAGAGGCCCAGGTGCAGTGGAGTTAGCCGCTACTCCTGCACCGAAGCCTGAGAATCAGGAGAAGTCTCACAGAGACACCCTCAATTAAGGAAACTCACAGGGCTGCAGGTGAAGCTGGGACATACTCTACTTCTTTGGACAAAAATATAGTGACTAGAGTGGAGTCCCCCTGGTGAGTCTGAAAGCCAGTGAGAGGTCTCACTTGTTCAAAAGTTCAATTCTGAATTACTGCCTCACAGATAAACCAAAGCATTTTGAAAACCAAAGGGGAGAAAATAAAGCATTCTCCAGCACGCTCAGTTATCTAGAAGACGCCTAAGAAGTTGGGAGTCAGCTGTTTCTTCTGTGCAGCCATGAAATCTGTGCACTGTGTTCCCCAGAACACGCGTTGTACCATCATGACTTTTTACCCAACCATGGAAGAATTTACAGATTTCAACAAATATGTTGCTTACATGGAGTCCCAAGGTGCACACCAAGCTGGCCTCGCCAAGGTAATTCCACCCAAGGAATGGAG
>NW_022438290.1:0-16250 GCF_009761245.1 Sapajus apella | reverse complement strand
CCTACCAAAATACCCGTGACATTCTTCACAGAAATAGAAAAAAAAAATTCCTTAAATTTGTATAGACTCACAGGAGAGTCAGGATAGCCAACCTGTCTTAAGCAAAATGGCAATACTGGAGGAATCACATTACCTGACTTCAAATTATACAACAGATCTATTGTAACCAAAAGAGCAGGTACTGGCATGAAAATAGATATATAAACCAATGGAACAGAATAGAGAACCCAGAAACAAATCCACATACCTACAGTGAACTCATTTTCCACAGAGGTGCCTAGAACACCTCTGTCTTGGGGAAACGACAGTCTCTTCAATAAATGGTGCGGGGAAAACTGGATATCCATATGCAGAAGAATGAAACTATACTATCCTCTCTCACCGTATACAAAAATAAAATCAAAATAGTTTAAAGACATAAATCTAAGACCTCAAACTATAAAAGCACTACAAGAAAACACTGGGGGAAACTCTCTAGGACACTGGTCTAGGAAAACATCTCTTGAGCAACAGCCCACAAACACAGGGGTCCAAAGTAAGAAATGGACAGAATCACATCACATTAAAAAGCTTCTGTACAGCAAAGGGAACAATCAACAAAGTGAAGAGGCAACCTACAAAATGGGAGAAAAGAGTTGCAAACTACCCTTCTGACAAAGAATTGATAACCAAAATATGTAAAGGAGCTCAAATGATAACATAGAAATAAATCTAATAATCTGATTCAAAAATGGGCAAAAGATTTGAATAGACATTTCTCAGAGGAAGACATACTAATGGCAAACAGGCATATGAAAAGATCATCAACATCACTGATCATCAGAGACAGGCAAATCAAATCTAAATGAGATATTATCTCACCCCAATTAAAATGGTTTATATTCAAAAGACAGGTAACAAATGCTGGTGAAGATGTGGAGAAAGGGAACCTCTGGTACATTGTTACTGTGAATGTAAATTAGTACAATCACTAAGGAGAGCAGTTTGGAGATTCCTCAAAAAACTAAAAATAAACCTACCATATGATCCAGCAATCCAACTACTGTGTATACACCCAAAAGAAAGGAAGTGAGTATATCCAAGACCTGTCTGCACTCCCATGTTTGTTGCACTCACAATAGCTAGTGTTGTTTGCACTCACATTAGCTAAGATTTTGAACCAGCTTAAATGTCTGTCAACAGATGAATGAATAGAGAAAAGGTGGTACATATCTATTTGGCCATAAAAAAACAAGGACAACCTGTCATTTGCAACAACATAAATGGGCCTGAAGATCATTATGTTAAGTGAAATAAACCAGGAATAGAAAGAAAAACGTCACATATTCCCATATATCTGTGGGATCTAAAAAGGAAAACAATTGAATTTATGGAGATAGTAGAAGTATGGTTACAGAGAAGGATAGTGTGGGTGGGGAGGAGGTTGAATGGTTAATGGGTACAAAAATAGAAAAAGAATGAATAAGACCTAGTATTTGGTTGCACAACATGGTGACTATAGTCAATAATAACTTAATTGTACACTTAAAAATAACCTAAAAAATTTAACTGGATTGTCTGTAATACAAAGACTGTCTCAAAAAATAAATAAACTAAAAAATAAAAATAAAAACTCAATGTTACAAGATCTAAACACATTGCTATGTATCCAGATTCTAGTGGCTCCAACAGAGTCAATAGGTCTGTTAATTTTTCATTTCATTCATTCCCCTGCTAATGGACAAGTAGATTATTTCCACATCTTTGTTATCTCAAACAACACTTTATTGAACAGCTGTGTAGATAGCACTAGCATTCCTTGGTTATATCTACATTCATTTTCATTTTTTCTAGGAACAGCTAGATTGCTCTATAATTTCTGTCTTCATTAGCCATATGACAATTCTGATTTTTCCATATTTGGCCCATGTTTATACTGAGATATTTTCACTTTGCCTAAATTGATAAAAAATGTCTTATGGTACTTTTTCTGTTACTATTGATCTTGCACGTCTCCTCATATGTATTAGCCGTTTGAATATCCTTTTTTTGAGTTGCCTGTTCTAAGGTTTGGCCCACTTCTTTTGGGTTGATTCATTTTTGAATTGATCTATACAAGTTTCCAGGATACTTATTCTTTGTCTTTTTAGGTATGATTAAACTATTCTATGCTGTGTCTTGTCTCTTAAATGTTTATGTCATTCTTACATGGAAATTAGTTAAACATGTCAGACATTTCCATCATTTGTGCTTTTGGTTCCTCTTTAAGACATTTTTTTCCTACCTTAAATTCATAAAGACATTCTTTAATATATTCTCAATAGTCTTAAATTCTCTTTTGTACACTCAGTCTTTAATTCATTGTTTACTTACACACTTAAGTGGTGTGAAGTAGATCTCTATTTTTACTTTTTTCTTCTAAGAGTTTCACTATCAATATCCATTATTAAATAGGTAATTCCTTTTCATGGGATTGGTATGCCACGTTCATTATGGACACATTCCCACATATACAGCTGAGCCTTGAACAACATAAATTTAAACTACATGAGTCTACTTATATGTGGATTTTTCCATAACTATATTGCTAAATTTTTCAGAGACTTGGAACCATTTGAAAAAACTCCCAAATGAATTTTTAAGCTTAGAAACATTGAAAAACTAAGAAAAATGAGATTATGTCATGAATGCATGAAATATATGTAGATACTATCATATCATCATTTACTGCCGTAAAATATACACACCTCTGTTGTAAAAGCTTAATCAGCACTTATACACACAGAGACCATACACGGTGCCATTTCCAGTTGAGATAAATATTTAAAAAGTAAAGATTCAGTATTAAATTATAACTGCATAAAATTAATGTTAGTACCTACTGCACTATCTTAAGAATTTTGCAGCCACCTCATGCTGCTATTGCAGTGACCTCAACTAATGCCAGTGTCCACTGAAAACTCTGGGAGACAGTAATCTCCATATAAGCAAGTTTTCTCTTCAACATGTTGTGTACTGCAGTAAATAGAGATCTCTCCAGGTTCTTGAGTATTTTTCATTGTGTTTAGTGCAATATCATAAAGCTTAAATAACACCATAGGGCTCATAGGATGTACTGCTACTGATGCCAGAAGTGTCCCCAAGAAGCAGAGAAACTGTCATGACAGGGTGAGAAAAAGCTGAGTTGATTGATGCATGTTGTGGATGGAGATCTGTAGCATGCTTGCCTGCCATTCTAGACAATTTATTTAGTGAACACAGGAGGTAAAGTATCCACAAGTACAGGACAGTACTGTAAAGGCATTCTCTCTTTTTTATGATTTTCTTAAATACATTTTGTTTTCTCTGGCTTACTTTATTGTAAGAATGTGATTATATAATACATGTAACATAAAATCTATGTTAATCAACTGGTTATGTTATTGGTAAGACTTCTAATCAACAGTAGGCTATTAGTTAAGTTTTGGGTAGATTCAAAAGTTGTATGAGGATCTTCAACTGCAGAGGGATTCAGCATCCCAAACCCCTTTTTGTTGAAGGGTCAACTATACATATATCGGTGTCTGACCTCTGTATTCTGTACTTAGATGTATTGTTAATTTCATCTCAAACATCATGGTTTGACAAGGGAGATGTCATTTGTCTTTTTACTTTTTTTAAGAAATCACTTTGGAGATTCTTGTTTGTTGACTCCAACACTTGCTATCACCTTGATCACATTACTTAATGTCCTCATGACTCAGTGCTGTCATCTGAAAAGTAGAGTGAAGATTTATCTTATTAGATACTGTGAAGATTAAATGAGTTCTTCACAGATTAAATTGAGCAGTGTTTGTAATTTGATAATCACCATGTACGTCAGCTATCTTGAATAATATTCTTACTGTTAGAGGTAAAGAGGAATTTCTGTTCATCAAAAAATATGAAGAAAGAGGGAAATAAGAAATCAAGGATTGTGAGCAGATATTGTATTATTCACATGCAATATGCAGTATATATAAGGAGCTAGTACAGAGATAGCAAATCACTAGGGAAATGGATGAAAGACTGTTTTCATTGGTTCTTGTGCTATTCAAATATAACCCTATTGATGCTCTAATATAACCCCATCAATGCTTTTGTTTGTTTTGTACTTAATTATATCTTTAAGTTCCAGCATTCCAAGATGCTCTAGGCTCTTTGTGTATATTTTCTGCACAGGTTTAGAAACTCTATTTCTTCATCAGTATTGACACTCTTCTATTTTATTTGCCAGTACCAGATTGCAGTTTTATCAATCATCTTAATTTTAGTCTAGATTTCATTTTGTTTATTTATAATTCTATCATTGTTTTAACATTTTATTTCCTTTTTTGCTTTTTGCTTTTAAAAAAATTGCTGGATTTCAACATAAAAATCAGTAGATTTTTAGAAAATATGGATATTGATTTTTAAATAAATATGGGTCAGATTCAGTTTTAAAATTGAGGACCTTCAATTTTATTTCAGTGAGGTCGAGATTATGCTCAATTTATTAACCTATGGGATTTTAATTAATATTTATTTGTAGGCCTGCGCTGGGAAATTTTTGTAATTGTGTTTCACATACCGAAAAGCCTTTTCCATTTAGTTACTGGTTGTTGCAGGTATAAATGATCACAGTTGCTAAGTTTGTTTTGCAAATTATTCGCCTTTGTCCGCTTCTGCGACCAGTGCTACGCCCAAGATGCCAAGGCTGCCATGGACAGGGCAGTGCTGGACGGATGCTAGCTGAGAGTGCAGGTGGCGCACTATGGCCGCCGCTGAGACAAGGCGCTGGGACCTGCTCCGCAGCCGCCAGGGAGCGCCACGTGGCAGGTCCGGGGGACACACACCCTGCTTGTCAACACACCCTACTTGTTCTTTGACATATGGAAGACCACCGGGGGCAGCGGCTACGGACGGCGCAGCCGCAGCCCTAAGGGAGCGACACCGCAGCCGATCCCGAGGTCCCAGCTGCTCCACGTCCGGCAGTCTCTTTGCTTGCAGACGATCTGCCTACAGGTAACCTCACTACAGCTGGTCTCGCTATATCCGATCTTCTTACAGTCGATCTCCCTGCAGCCGGTGTCCCTGCAGCAGGTCTTCCTACAGCCAGCTTCTCTCGAAGTCTGGATCCCGCACTCGCTCTCGCTCACCATGAACCTCCAAATCGAGATCTCGAGAAGATCCAAGTCCTCTGTCTCCAGATCTCGCTGACGGTCCACGTCCCCATTTACGTCTGGGATTCCTACCGCAGTATCCAGGAGGGAATCCAAATCCAGGTCGCTAGCCAGGAGTCCTCCCAAGTCTCCTGAAGGGGAAGGACAAGTGTCCTCCTAGGAAAATGATCATCAGCTAACGCGTGGTAGAGGACTTGGGGAAAAGGACGGCATACACAGTCCATTGAAGCAGAGTCCCTGGAATAGCGACTGCCTATGGAGAAGGTTGTGTTAGATTTGTCTACATTTTTTGCCAGTTTGAAGAGTTGCATCAGGTGGCAAAATTCATTTTATGCGCCATTTCGTTGTTATTCACATTTTCTTCTAATTTAGTGAGATGAAAGACTTTAGATTGAATTTGGATATTTGAGAGAAAAATTTATATGTTTTTGCTGTTGTTGTTGCTGTTGTTGTTTTTGAGATGAAGTCTCGTTCTGTCTCCCAGGCTGGACTGCAGTGGCGCCATCTCTGCTTCATGCAACTTCTGCCTCCCGGGTTCAAGCGATTCTCCTGCCTTAACCTCCCGAGTAGCTGGGATTACCTGCGTCTGCCATCACGCTGGGCTAATTTTTGTATTTTTAGGAGAGACAGGGTTTTGCCATGTTGGCCAGGCTAGTCTAGAACTCCTGGGCTCAAGTGACCTGCTCACCTCGGCATCCCAAAGGGCTGCGATTACAGGCGTGAACCCCTGCGCCGGCCTATATTTGATTCTACAGTGCTGACATTTTTTGGTGTGAAATGAACAGGGTTTTTTGTGGCCTCCTGACTCTTAAGAAACGTGTGCAGCCATTACACACAACCTAATGCTGTCACAACATTGCCTCAACATTGCCTTCATTTCTTAAAGTCAAAAACCTACAAAAGGTGGTGTAAACGTGCATGTGTAATGTTATTACTTTTCAATCTAGCTGGTGATATGATCCAAATTTGCATAAAGATTTTTCTGGTGAAAAGACTGGGTTTTTGGCAAACACAATTCTAATCTCTTCTGTTTTTGTGTCCTCGGCCCAGCTGCATAGCAGTTGAGTAATGCTGGTTAGCTGTTAAGGTGGCCTGTTGCAGTGCAGAGTGCTGGTCTGTTTCCTGTTTTCTTCTGAGTGCTCCTGGGGAAAGACGCCCAGTCCTGAAGAACAAGTGGCTGTCTAGTTAAATGCCTGACAACCTTGCAGGTGAATAATGGAGCATGCGGTTAGCACATCTAGCTGATGATAATCACACACGTCCCCCCTCTCTATTATAATAGATGGCAAATTTGATCATATCAATATGTAAGAACTTAAAATATGGAGAATGTTATGGAAGAAATGGTTTTAACTTTGTAAGGACTTATGGCACTTCTTTTTGAGCATGAATATTTTTTACTATAACCATGTTTACACATTGAATTAAAATGTTTTCTTGGTGTTACCTCTTCTCAAAATAAAATTAGAAATCTTTTTGGTAAAGTAGGTTGTTTTATTTTGCTCTTAGACTACTTTCTGATATTTCTACTTTTGAGAAAACTATTATACCGAGATTTTCATAAGATTCAATTATAATTTTTAAAAAATTCCTCCAAGGCTTTTAGCTATGTGCTTTATTATTTTATCACAATGTAGTTTATTTGAACTTTCTGTCTTTTCTCTATCTGTGATTTTTTTAACTTCTAAAGCTCTTTTTAAAGAATCAGATTTTTGATTTTTGTTATTACCCCTCTGGGTATTTTATTTTCTTTTGTAATTGTTTCTGCTTATATCTATATTTTCTTTCCTTTTGAATTTTGTATTTTAATTTAATTTGTATTTTATTTTAGTTTATTGATTTCAGTGCTAAATTCATTCATTTTTGAACTTGCTGATTTTTTCTTTCAGTTCATTTAGATACTCCTTTTTTTCTGTGTTATGATTTGACCTTAAATCCTGATATTAATGCACCATAGCAATTTGCCATAATCAGTCCATCTTAGGTGGTGAAACTAATGGTCTCTGTGCAGTTGAAGCTGTGATTGAAGCCTGTGTGGCGTAATGAAGCTATTACGGTATCTTAAAGCTACCTCAGTATTTTGGTTATCACACATTTATTTTCCAACATTGCTGAAGTATATTAGACTCTACCACACCTGAAATTTGAAGATTTGGGAAGAAAATACTGGAAGAACCTCAGCTCCCTATCTGATAAAAACAGTGAACAATGAAATCTTGGACACGTGGGAACAATTTAGGACTTTCTAGAGCAGGAATGTGAAGTTGTCATCGAAGAAGCTGTCAACATATCCTACTTGTACTTTGGCATGTGGAAGACCACCTTCCCTTGGCACACTGAGAACACGGACCTTTACAGCATCAACTACCATCACTTCAGGGAGACCCTGCCTTGGTACACAGTGCCCTAAGACCATGGCCAGCAACTGGAATGCCTGGCTAGGGAGCTTTTCACAGGCAGTTCCCAGGGAAGTGAGGCCTTCCTGTGGCATAAGGTGGCCATCATCTCTCACACAGTTCTCAAGAAGAACGGGATCTCCTTCAATCACACGACTCAGGAGGCTGGAGAGTTCATGGTGACAGTTCCCTATGGCTACCACACAGTCCTCAACCACAGCTTCAGTTGCACAGAGACCATAAATTTCACCAACCAGGATCGATAGATGATGGCAACATGGCCTCTCAGTGTAGCCGTGGGAAGGCCAGGGTGACCTTTTCCTTGGATGCCTTCATGTACATCATGCAGCCTGATCACTATGTGTTATGGAAAAGCTAGCAAGATGGGGCCATTGTGGATCAAAGGGAGGCCAGTGTGCTGGCCAGCCACGAGCTCGTTACCTGGTGCGAGGACATTGCACCTGGCCTGAAGCTCCTCTTTCTCACTGTGGACCTGACCTCTTCTAGGCCTGTGGTTGTGGGTGGTGGGACCCACAACTGAGCCCATATGTACCAGTTGCAGTTTTCTTGATGCCCCTTGGCAATCTAGAAAACTGATGCCCATCCAAGGGTTACTACCCCTAGAGGCCTTCAGGAACACATCATGACCCAGCACCTATCTTGGGACTAGTTGCCCTGGTTCTCTGCCTGTCACCTGGCAGACATGGTAGTGGTGGTCTTCTTCAGGAACTGAAAGCTCAGGAGGGGATCCTCCAGTCTCCCACCAAGTGGCCCAGCACACAGAGCTCTCGATCCCAGGGCTTAGCCCTTACTTGGAATGAAGCTTTGATAGACAAGCTTGCATCTCCCAGGCCTGCATCTCAGCATCCCACCAAGGCTTCCAAGAGCTGCAGTGCCCCCGTCTTCAAACTTTGGAGAGACCCAGGATCAGATGCTTTGATTGTCCTGCCTGGCCTGAGTCTGATATACCCAGACAGCATGACTCTGAATCACCCTGACTGTGTTCTACCGATTCCTTCCAACATCATGTGCTGCTCAGCAGATTCTCTAGGGATGCTGCTTCAAGGTGCATGGACCGTTGAACCTGGCTGATGTTGTAGCAATGGACCACTCTTATACTTTCAGGATCTGGCCCCAGCTAAGGTTGTCAGAATATGCTGGGCCCCTGACTCATCTCCTGGGGCTGAAGCCAGATAGGGCTGCACCTCTGAACTTGGAGCTGTGTGCCTCTGATATATGATCTTAATCGTTTGAACCCATGGCTACTGAATATATTGCCAAATGTGGCCATCCCTCTGACCATAACCTCCTAACTCTAGGATCCAAAGAAGGCCCCAGCCTAGCACAATTTGAGCCTAGGCCTGTCTCAGTCTCTTTTATCTTAAAGAACTGATTCATAGCCAAGGCGGCCAGAGGCAGTCTCCTGTTTATTAAATTTATTGTTCCTAGTGTGTATCTGCCAAGTAAAGGAAGGAAAATCCTGCAAACATATTTTCAAAATCACAATAGTAAAGGAGATATTTCTAAAACTAAGTGATTTGAATGATTAAAAAGTAGAAGAATTGGCAAAACTATATCGAAGAAAATGCAAAAAAAAAAAAAAAAAGTAAAAGGGGTGATACATCTTAATATCAAAGAAACAAAGAAATGTAGACCAAGGGATTTAGAAAAACTCTTTATAATGCTAAAGACTAAATTTCACAATGAAAATACAGCCTTTATAAATAGCCATGCAACATTTTATTTGTTACTTACTTTTGTTTT
Organism: Sapajus apella; assembly: GCF_009761245.1. Classification (NCBI taxonomy): domain Eukaryota; kingdom Metazoa; phylum Chordata; class Mammalia; order Primates; family Cebidae; genus Sapajus; species Sapajus apella. The sequence goes on along the minus strand of NW_022438290.1, from coordinate 6,931 downwards.
GGTATTGTGTGTGTGCATATACAGTATTGTATATAGTATATAAGTGAGTATATAGTATACTATATAGTATATATATAAGGATATAATGTACTATGTATACTATATACAATAGTGTGTATATACTATCTATAGGCACATATAGTATACTATATATACACATATACCATATATGAGTATATAGTATATTATATATGCGGTATGTATACTATATATACACACACTAATGTGTATATATATGCACTATACTAGTATATATATATGTATTATACTATAGTATATATAATATACTAATGTAAAAACTAATTTATAGCAAATGTTTAAATAGATCGCCAGTCAAGGCAGATGCAAAGGATATTAATGATGTTCAATGAAGAATGTGAAATCTCTAAAAGGTGATTCAAATAGTTTTACCAGGGACTCACAAAGACATGTTTACACAAGTTTTCATAACAGCACCATGCACATAGCCAAAAGGAGGAAACAACCCAAGTGTCCATCCATGGATAATTGGATAAACAAAATGTGGTACAGTGGAATATTATTCAACCTTGAAAAAGAAGGAAATCAGATACATGCTGCAACATGGAGGAACTGTGAGGACATCATGCTAAGTGAAATAAGTAGAAATAAAAGGACAAATATTGTAGCATCACACTTATATGAGGTACTTAAAATAGCAAAACTATTAGAAAAATAAAAAAGGAATATGAGCAGCTGGGGAGGCTGTAATGAGCTCCTACTGTTTAATGGGTAGAGTCCTAATCTGTGATGGTAAAAAATATCCAGAAGATAATCTTGTTATACACTATATAGCATATGTATGTAACCATTTTCACCATTTTAAGAGTATAGTTTAGCTTATTTAAGGACAAAATTTTGGTATACCCATCACCACTTTCTATCTTCTGAACAACATAGCTTGTACTCCTGTATCAAATACATGCACACCAGCATCTATGACTATTCTGGAGAATTTGTGTCTCTCAGTTCCAGCCTAGGTCCTAGGTTTAGCAGTCTCACATTTCTTTCAATATTCCCTTATCGTGGATGCCTCCTTGGCTTTGAAACAGCATTTTCAGTCTTCACATAGTCAGTAGAGCTGGGGAGAGTTGTGCTCTGCATCTTTTTATTTCTGCTGGCATAATTTACTATGGGTACCACGTGGCTCTGTGGGAAGCTGGGCATGGTGACCAGTGGCTGTGTGGAGCCAGGAAGCTCTTGCCGGGCTCACAGACAACACCATACATCAACTGAAGCTCATAGAATCCCTTTACCCAGCACAGGATGGGTAGTGCAAAGCGTGCAAGCTTCTGTAAAAGTGAGTGTGGCTGGGTAGGAGGTGCTGCTTCTAGTGGGCTTTCTTCTTCCTGGCCTTCTGCTTGCAGAGGTTGCCAAAGTCATAGGCTGAGTGCTTGCCCAGAGAATCCAGAGGCAGGTGACCCAGGCCCCTGTGCTGGGCTCAGGCAGTGCTTGGGAGGGAGTTACCTAGGGTGGTTTCCATGGTGGGCTTGTGCTTCCAGGAGGAAATCGGGAGGAGCGGGCATGGGCTGCAGGGTCCAGAGAGGATTTTACCACAGAGGTGGAGAAGAAAGTTCTGGTAAAGTCCATTTTCCTCCTCAGGACAAGCTCCATGAGGACATATGCAGCTTAGGGTCAGGAGGTTGAGATCCAGCCTAGAACACATGTAAGTTTGATTAAGGAAAAATTATAGTTTGTAAGAAACAAGTTGGGGTAGCATTTGAAAAACTGGAAAATTTAAGTCACTTTATCGTGTTGAAGACAGAGAAAAGTGGAGACATATAAGGATATAGAAAATAAACCAGCTTAATAATAAGGTCAATCTATGCACCTGGTAACAGAATACTCACTTTTTTTCAAGTGCCAATGAATGACTCACAAAATTTGACAATATATTGGGTGAAAACAAAACATCAATAACTTATCAGAAGAAAAAGTCAATACCATGCAATAAAACTAGAAATTGATTTTAAAAATCAGAAAATGTAGAGATGTTTTTTCCTAAAAGGCAAGCATTCTTTATTGGGCAAGCTTTAGATGAAAGGAAAACACAAGCCAAAACTGCCAATTCTACTGGCTTTTCAAAGCTGTGGGTTATTTGACATTGTTAATTCATTGACTCAACAAGCAAGTCTCCAGCAGGTGAGCAAGACAGTTTCAATCAGCAATGCGTAATGTGCAGAAACTAAAGCAGGATTGGATGACAGAGGAGAATGGGCAGGGGATGCCTGAGCTGCCGGGCTCAGATGGATTCACAGAGCAGGAGACCTTTCTGAGACCCAGTTGACATAATGGAAAGTCCAGAGCAGATTGTTCCACTTGCAGGGAATAGCAAATGCAATAGACCTACCATGGAAATTAGTGACTTTTTTTTTCCAGGAATACAAAAGAAGCTCATTTGTGCCTGGGACAGAGAGAGGCTGGGGGCAGAGCATGTCAGGCCTTGTGTCTCATGTTAAGTGTATTATTTGGTGTTCCTTCAAGTGAGAAGACATTAGAAGCTTGAAACAGCAGTGCAGAAGATGTGATTGACACATTTAAATAATCAGCGTAGTGGCTCTGTGGAGAGTATGGAAGTAGGAGAAGCAGACCATTTATAATACAAGTCAGAATGACAGTTGCTTAGACTTGTTAGTTTTGAAAATGCATAGCCAGCCTCATCAACATAGCAAAACCTAGTTCCTGCAAAGGAACAGTTAAAAAATGACTTGATGTGGTGGCACACACCTGTAGTCCCAGCTACTCAGGAGGCTGAGAGAGGAGGATCACCTGAGCCTGGGAGGTCAGGCTGCATTCAGCCACGATGGCAGCACTGCAGTCTAGTCTGGGCGACAGAGCCAGACTCTGTCTTTAAAAACAACAACAAAAAGAAAGTGCACAAAAGTGGACAGAACATATTTTGGAAATCGAAAATGATAGTTTTCATACAGAAAGAAACATTCAGAGAAGAAAGCCACCTTGCTTGTTAAGTATTCTACTTTAGTACAACCCTTCCTTTCTTCCCCTGTTGGAATTTCAGTAGGGCTCTAAATTCTAAAGTAAGAGTAATTGGTGCTTCTCCGAGGTTTTCAATAAACGTTGGAAAAACCCATATCTTTCTGCCTCTCCATTCATTGGGCAAACTTCGTCTTTCTTAATGTAACAAGAGAAGGAAGTGTATTCTTTGATAAATTCAACCTGAGAGATGAACTCAGAGACTCCAGGCACATAGGAGGATGGAATGAGATGCCTGGCTGACATGGGGTTAAAGCTAATATGGACATGGTGGGAGCACAAGATAAAACAGGCTGCATTCACGGGAAGGGAGTAGCCCTAGAGAGCTGCTGGACCCACAACACATCTTGCATGACCAAGGAATAAACTTTTATGTGTTAGGTAAAAGCCTCATTGCCTCTGGACTGCAGTAGGCAAACAGCCTTCAGCCACAGACTGCTGCCTCACCCAAGGCCATGCCTCTTCCCGGTTTGGCTGACATCCCATGACTGCTCAGTGCTGGAGGATAAAGCTTGGCTTTTTCTGCTCAACCCAGGACAACCCAGCAAAGCTATTTGACTCTAGAGCTCCCTGCAGGATTGGCTGCCTATCTTTGGTTCTAACCCACAGATCAACATTTCCCTGTGCTCACACCTGCTTCCTCCTCCTCCCTTTCTCAGATATGGATCCCAAGGACACTCTTTAAAAACGATCTTGGTGCTGAAGTCTTAGAGTCTGCTCTTCAGTAAACATGACCTGCAACTGTATTTTACGTTTCTTTGTGTTTCAAAGACATAATTTCCTTGAGAGAATGAAGATCAATCACCCCTGCCAAAATTATCGCCCTTCTTTGTGTGGTTATTCACTGATGTGAGGAGGCTGAAATAGCCACGTGGGAATCTCAGCTTCCTATGTATGGCATTATTGTTGTGACTCCATTGAAAACATGTTTCTTCAAACACCAGAAGTCACAAGGACAAGAAGCAAACATCTTAGTTTTCACATGATAGAACAGTACTAGTTTTAGGCCTGAAGTCTGGATTTACTGGAACGATGCGTTCTATTAAATCACGTACACTGAGTGAAGAGACGCCCGAACAGGCATTGTGTGAACAACTTGGCTGTTTATTCACCTGGGTGTGGGTGGGCTGAGGCTGAAAAAGGTATCAGCAAAGGGCGGTGGGATAGGAGTTGGTTTTATAGGTTTGGGGTGGGCAGTGGAAAGTTACAGTTTAGGGCAGTTTTTTGCAAGCTTGGAGGGGGTTGTAGGTTTGCAAGCTGGGAGGGGGTCATAGGGTGTGTAGTCACAAGGTTGACCGAGGTCTGTTACAAAGTCCAGTGGCCTTAGGCATGTGCCACCACACCCAGCTAATTTTTCTATTTTCAGTAGAGATGAGGTTTCGCCATATTGGCCACCCTGGTCTTGAACTCCTGACCTCAAATGATCTACCTGTCTCAACCTCCCAAAGTGCTGCTGGGATTAAAGACATGAGCCACTGCACCTGGCCTAATTGTGCCTGGCCTAATTCATTTATAATTCTTATGAAAAAGAGTTTTGTCACTTCTCAGCTATTTGTTAATTTATTTAATTTTTAATTTATATCAGTACGAACCCATAAATACTTGTTTCATACTTGGATCGTAATTCAATTTATATATTTTCTTGCTCAACTTGGAGATTTGGTCTTTGGAAGTTGTTTTCCTTGTGCCCCTCAAAGTAGCCCCATCTTTGACTGTGTGTATTTACCGAGTTTTTATTTTTCACTACTGCAAATGCTTTGGTCTCTGTCTGCATATTACTTGCCCAAGGCTAGCAAGTGTTTTGCTTATCAGTGCTGCCACTTATTTATTTTTTCTTTAGAAGTATCAGATTTCAGTTTTATTAATTATCTTTATTTCAATATACATATTCCCTTTTGCTTATTTATCCATTATTATTTTTACATTTCATTTTGTTTTGCATACTTTTTTGTTTTTAATCACTGTTTGAGTTCAACCTGATCAATAAAATTTTAGAAATGTGAATATAAATTTTCAAATAAAAATGGTTGGATTCAGCTTTTGTATTGTTCACTTTCAATTTGATTTCATTTTGGTCAAGATCGTGCTCTGTATATGCATTCTATGGAATTTTAATTTGATATTTACTTTGTAATCCTTTATTGGTAAATTTATCGATTAAAAATGTTTCTTGTGTACTGAAAAGCATTTTCCATTTGCTTTTTAATTGTTGCAATTTCGCTCCTCAAAGTTCTTAAGCTTGTACATATTATAATAACATTACTAATTTTCTACTCTGCTCTATTGGTTTCTGGAAGAACACTGATAAGAAAAAACATTAAAAACTCCCATCAAAATTGTATATTTTACTGTCTGACCTTACAACAACTCTCAGTCTTGGCTTTCCATGTGTCAGTGCTATTCGGTTAGGGTCATAGAGTTCATCACTGTACTATTCCAGTGAATTTTTCTACTCCATAACTGTAAAATGTGCCTTTTTAATTCTATAACTGAATTGGATATTAATATTGCTGCTTTAGCTCCTTTGGTTTAATGTTTGTTGGAGTTGCCTTTTTCCATTCCTTGGTTTTTAACCACTTAGCTTCATTGTGAGATTGCTTTAATATGTAAAATAAAAGGGAGGGACTAAAATAAAAGCGTGGAAACCTAATCTGGACCCAGCCTAGTGATTACATTAGCTGGGCACTGATTGGGTTAGGATGTTGCCCATGTGTAAAGCCAGGGTCTTTGGAATGTGGGGCTTTATTTAGAGTTTAGCTACTACCAGGAAAGCTTCTCTCTGGGTCCTGGAGTATTTTCATATGGAATTGTGAGTTTTTGGCAGAAGGTGGGTAGTTTTATTTCTCTGTTGGAGCACTTTTGGATATTGATATTTGTCCTACTGAGAATATTAATATCACCAAGTTGTTCGTAACATTTTGTTAAAAATTTTAAATCATCTCCACCAGATTTTTAGCTATTCTGCTTGTTTCTTACCACAATGTGTTTTGTTTGTACTTTATTTTCTTTTCAGGCCTATGGCTTTTTACTTATCACGTTTTTTGAAAACTCAGTTCAATTTTTGTCATCATTCCTATTGGATGTTCTGTTTACTTTTGCAATGGTTTCTGCTTTTGAATTTATTTTCATTGTTTCTTTTGATGTTAATGCATCGAATTTCTTGAGTGGAATGCTCACTTTATTTTCTCTTTTAAACTTGATCATTTTTCATCTTAGTTGGATTGGCTGCTGCTCTTTTTCTGTTTAATGATTTGACCTTGTATCTTGATGTTAACATAGCATATGCTTTAGTTTAATGTTAGCTGAGTATTTCTTTTGTGTGGTCATACACATACTTAAAAAATATGAATATTCTGTATTTTTGTTGTTGTGTTTTAGGTGTATTGTTTTGACTTCCTAGAGGAGAGGCCCAGGTGCAGTGGAGTTAGCCGCTACTCCTGCACCGAAGCCTGAGAATCAGGAGAAGTCTCACAGAGACACCCTCAATTAAGGAAACTCACAGGGCTGCAGGTGAAGCTGGGACATACTCTACTTCTTTGGACAAAAATATAGTGACTAGAGTGGAGTCCCCCTGGTGAGTCTGAAAGCCAGTGAGAGGTCTCACTTGTTCAAAAGTTCAATTCTGAATTACTGCCTCACAGATAAACCAAAGCATTTTGAAAACCAAAGGGGAGAAAATAAAGCATTCTCCAGCACGCTCAGTTATCTAGAAGACGCCTAAGAAGTTGGGAGTCAGCTGTTTCTTCTGTGCAGCCATGAAATCTGTGCACTGTGTTCCCCAGAACACGCGTTGTACCATCATGACTTTTTACCCAACCATGGAAGAATTTACAGATTTCAACAAATATGTTGCTTACATGGAGTCCCAAGGTGCACACCAAGCTGGCCTCGCCAAGGTAATTCCACCCAAGGAATGGAG
>NW_022438289.1:0-16331 GCF_009761245.1 Sapajus apella | reverse complement strand
CTCCAGCTGTGCACGCAGTGAGCTCCGCCACCCAGGCCCCCACAGACTCCAGCTGTGCACGCGGTGAGCTCCACCACCCAGGCCCCCACAGCCTCCAGCTGTGCATGCAGTGAGCTCCACCACCCAGGCCCCCACAGGCGCCAGCTGTGCATGAGGCTAGCCTGCACCATCGGCACAGCTTCCAGAACAGCAGCCTGGGGCCCTTAGAAACAACACCAGGCACTGACCTTTTCCCCACTATTTCTGGTCCAGGAAGTGGCTTGTTTATTTGTTTATACAATCCAGATAATGTTGCCATATTTCCCCAAATAGTGGGAACAAGGTTCTGAAAAATAATCACCTTTAATCCCATCCAGACCCAACCACTATTTCCATATTAGTGTGTTTCGTTTCAGGCTCATGTCCAGGTTTGTTTTATGGTGTCATCATACACTTACAAGTTTCATTTCGTGCTCAGGCCTCTCCACTTAACATTATTCCATGAACCTTTCTCATATCATTACACAGTCTTCATAATTAGCCATTAATACCTGAGAAGAACCCACACTGGAGATATGCTTTAATTTACTCAACCAGTTCTCCATTTGCTGGACATCTTACTTGGTAAATAACACTGCATTGGACATCTTTATGCTTACAGCTTGTGGGGTTCCTTGGGAGTGCTTCCCAGAAGTAGAATTCTAGGTAAGAAGTCACGCCCTCCTTTGTACATGCTGCTAGATTGCTCTGTGGATTGACGTGGGTTGATGTGGTGGTGATGCAAGCGTCATCACCAAGTTGTCATTCTCAGAAGTCCTAGCAGTTGTTCATCAGCCCAAAGGGTGGTAAGAAGTATTTCCTAGATGGCCCAGACTTCCAGACATCACCAGGTCCCACTGATTATGGGGGAAGAGAATACGAATTGACACAAAAGGAGCTTGGGGCTCTCACTTCCAAGGTCCTTGACTTAGAAACACCCAGGCCTTTAGGGACAGGCCTTACTGAGAGGCGACTCCTCGTTCATAATTAGTGCCATCCATCCTCAGTCAGATCTGGAACGAGCAGAAGCCCTTTAAAGTAATTTGCTCTTTTAATATCACCACTGTGATCTCATTTAATTTTCTCAACCAAACTTCGTTCACGGAGAAAGCCAAAAGCATTCCACCGGCCCAGACTGAATTCCCATCCTTTCCAAACAGTGGCTCTGACCTCTGCAAGCTCGGCTGAGATTTGCCTGGTCTCCAGCAGCCTGCATCCAAAGCCAAAGGGCTGTCTCTGTCCAACAACAAAAGGCAAGAGCACAGTGTAAAAGCCGTGGCTCTAAGCAGAGGCGAGCATCTGCCATTCCCTGCTCTGAGCCCCCACGGTGGGGAAGAAAGCGACCATGTATTGAGTCATATTCCCTGGCAGGCTCCGTGTTGGACATTTTTTTTGTTGGGCGGGGGCATGGTCTTAGTGATTCTTCCGTGAACCCTGCGAGATTGGTATGATCACCCATTTTACAGATAAGGAAACTGATCTGTAAGCTCTGAGCCGCAATGACTTGTCAAGGTCCCTACCATAGCCCCTTCTTTTTGGGATCTCCAGGTGACACTCACATGGACACTGCTGTCACAATGTCATACCCCAGAGGTGACCAGGTGGGTGGCCAAATACCCACCACACCCCTATGCTGCTGTCAGTCACACAGCCACTCCCAGCCCTGGCCTCAGCTCCTCCAGGAAGGGAGCCTCCCTCTGCTGAGCCAGCAGAGCTCTCAGGCCATTGACAGCTGGGCTGGGGAAAGCCATGGTGATTTATGGCCGCTGCATCTCCCCAGTGCCCTGCCTGGGCCCGATGTACTTACCGACTAATGGAAGCCCCAATGGGGGGAGAGAATTCTGCCAGGAGCTGGCTCCAGTGACAGGGGCAACCACCATTGCCTCAGGGCAAGGATAGGTTCAGGAACAGAGGGGACTTGGGCAGAGGCAAGAGACAGACACTGAAGGCTTTGAGAGCAGATGGAGCCCAGGTGGGGACTCGGGGGTGCAGAGGGTGGCACCGCCTGGCAGCCCAGTCCCCAGACCAGCTTCTCCAGGGCCCCGAGAAGGGAGTCAAGAGGTGAGCCAGGAGCCCAACACCCCAGATGCCCAGCAGCACATCCACCTGTGCATTTGGTATGTGGGTTTTTATGTTCGTAGAGCATCCAAGCTTCTCACCTAAGCTCCTCAATGACAGATGGGGAAGCAGGGTCCCAGAGAGGGTCAGGGACCTGTCCAGAGTCACACAGCTTGTTGGTTACTGAGCTAAGAGCCCAGGCCCCAGGTTCCCTGGGATGTCACAAGAACATGGCAGCTGGTGTGGAGGAGAGGGGAAGACTTGGACAGGGCAGGCAGGAGAGTGACACAGGGCAAGGAAGGTGCAGTGGGATGACAGAGTCTGGGATGAAAGACGCTGCTAAAGAGGAGGCTTGGGACAGCCCCACCAGCGGGGCTCAGAGGAAGGGACGCAGCGGCTGGCATCGACCCTCCTGGAGAGGGAAGGTTAAGGGGGACCTGGAAACCCACAGCTCCAGTGGGTTCCCTCTATGAGCCAGCAGGTGCTTCCTGAGACTCTGCTGGGCACTGAGGGGTGGGCACCCCAGATCCCACCTCGCCCCTTTCCACTCATGTCCTCCAGCCAGCATGGCCTTCCACTCAGCTCTCCTGAGCCTCTCTCTGTGTCCTCTTAAGTGGGACAGTTATGCCTACCTCAAGGGGCAAGTGGGAGGCACCAACAAGATGGTGAATAGGGAAGTACTGGTGGAGAGAAAGCCGAAGTGAAGAAGAGACGCCCACTTCAGTTCAGATGTCTCAGGACTCCTAGCACCTCTCTTGCCCCCTTCCTCCTCCAGACCCACCCAGACCAGTCACATAGGTTGCTAGTGCCTCTGTGCATCCCATCTGTGAAATGGGCTCCCCACCCAGCCCTTGGCAAGAAGGCATCCCTGGTGGGGTGGTGAGCTCCCTCCTGCATGCCAAGCCCACATGGCATCTCCGAGGAATGCCCAGGTGGTGAGCTGCACCAGACCAGACTGAATTCTCACCCTGGAGAGGTGCACATGCCAGGTGCTCCTTGGAGGTGCTGTGTGGGCTTGGAAAAGATGTTGTCCATGGCTGGGGGCCCAGCAGCCATCTGGGGCCTGACAACAAGAAGGAGTGTGGAAACAACCACGCCTGTTGTCAGGCAAAGAGGAGCCTCTGTCCCCTCCTGGAACCAGTACAGGCTGTAGCCAGGTGTGCAGGGAACTCTTCCAGGTCATCTGGCTCAGCAGCTTCCACAAACACATAGAACGCATGCTATGCATAGGCACCCACCTGTGCTAAAGCCCTTTGACACATGTGAGCTCTTGGAGGTTGGCAATGTGCTGATATCTCTTTACAGATGGGAAAACAGAGATCGGAGGCTAGAAGTGCCGTGCCTAAGAAACACTTGCTTTCACCAGGAACTGTTTTTGAGAGTTTACCTGATGCCACGTGCACAGGAGCTAAGGCATCACTTATCCTCTTATCTTCTAGGCTAATGACTATTAGCCCATTTTACAGTTGGAGAAACCAAGGCCAGGGAGACAAAATCACCCTCCTGAAGCCCCCACAGTATTGATGCTGAGACTCCATCCTGCAGATGTTGGGCTCTTTCCACTGAGTGATGTTCCTCACTCTCTAGTGACACATGGGGTGTCATCAGCCGGGGCCTGGGCAGGGCCGAGGCAGGGACCCCACTCCTCTCCTAGGATAGAGGAATCTGCATTGCTTCATGCTGGTCTCTGCCCGTTTGCTGGCCAAGCCCAGGACAGGAAGAGAGGGCTCACAAATTGGGAGGCTCTGGGCTGAAGACCCAGTGGTCTCAGCCATTCTTATTTCTTGAGGGTCCCAAGACCACCCACTCCTCCTCCAAGCCCAGTCCCGTAGCTCCTCCAGGAAGGCTGGCCCCTTCTCAAGCTGTGTGGCGAGCTTCTCCTGGAACCCCTGCTCCTGAGCACCTAAGAGCAACAGGACAAGCCATGGCCTTGGGCAGCATCCTTTCAGAGGAGGAGGAGGGCCAGAGAGGGGAAGGGACTTGCCCAAGGTCACACAGCTAGCAGCATCCTAAGCAACCCTGCTGGAGCTCTTCAGGAAAGGACGGGAGGAGCCAAGGGTGAGTTTGGCCAAGCTGGTGCCCACCTGCCCCCAGAGTCACCAAGGTCCCCACCCTGCCCCAACATTGCCCTTTTGCGAGGAGTTGATTCCCAGCCCAACGGAGGAGCCGCCAGATGGGCAAAGACCCTCCTGCTAAAGAACTGAGCATCCCAACCCCTCTCGTCCTCCCCCCCAGTGGCCGCCCAGGTACTGCCCTGTCCAGGAGGCAGCTGGCAGGTAACAAGGGAAGAGTCGAGCCTCAGGGCAGGCAGTCCGTGTGGGGCCACATGGCCCAATGTCACCAGAGTCCCATGAGGTGAACTGGGATAGAATGGCCCAGCCTTTCTTCATGGGCAGGGTGGAGGGAGGTGAAGTATGGCTATTCATTAGAAAAGTAATAATGACTGGGCCAGGTACGGTGACTAATGCCTGTAATCCCAGCACTTTGGGAGGCCAAGGCAGGGGGATCACCTGAGGTCAGGAGTTCAAGACCAGCCTGGCCAACATGGCGAAACCCCATCTCTACTAAAAATACAAAAACTAGCCAGGCGTGGTGGTGCATGCCTGTAATCCCAGCTACTCCGGGGCTGAGGCAGGAGAATCATTTGAACCCAGGAGGTGGAGGTTGCAGTGAGCCAAGATCGTGCCACTGCCCTACAGCCTGGGCGATACAGGAAGACTCCATCTCAAAAAAAGAAAAATAATAATGACTGATGTTGGACTTGGGCAGCCCCTCATGGTTTATGAAGCACTTCTGCATCCATAAGAGAATGTGTTCTGTTCACCCATTCAAAGACAGAAGCCGAGGCTCAGAGAGGCGCAGTGGCTAGCTCAGTCACACAGCCAGTTAGACTGTCGGAGGACTTGAGCCTACACAGGTTCAGCCTGAGTTTACTGAACGCTGCGGTCAGGCCCTGTGCTGGCTACATTCACATACACGACTCTCTTTGCCATAACAACAGGCTGGGGAGATCCCTGTGGATTGTCCCATTTTATAGGGGAGGAAATTTAGGTCTGTGACTTGCCCAGGCCCCACAGGGAGGGAGGGTGGAGCTCGGTGGCTCAGCCATAGCCAGGCTCAGCCAGGTCAGGGGGCATGGGTCCCTGCCCAACTTGCTAGAGATCTCAGGGGTGCATGCTGCTCACCTCCTGATTTTGATAACAGGGGGTAGGTGGGCAGGGATAGGGGAGCTCCGAGTCTGCCCTCGGTGACTGTAGGAACACTGCCTGCTGGAGACAGTGCCTGGGACAGCGCAGCTTGGGTTTGAGCTGGAGCCTCTAGGGGACAAACAAGCCAACTGCCAGGCAGGACCTTCATCAGTGTAGCTCCTGGTGGAGAGAGGTCGGGGGCACGAAGCATCAGGAGCAGAGGCACTGATGCCCTCTCCTTCCTGTGGCCCAGCATGGGGGTGGCTACTGCTCTGGCCGCTGCCCAGAGGGCGGCTTCTGTGCTTTTGCCAGCTGTCTCCAGCGTCCCTGTTTCCATGCCTGAGATCCAAAACTCTGCTTGAGAAACCACACCTGAGAAATCGGCATTCCATTTCTTGCCAGGGGCCTCAGGATGGGGGAGGCAAGCAGGGGTGCTCGGGTACTGCCTTTCCCCACAACCTCAGGGAGGAGGTGGAGTGGGTGGAGGCGAGAGAGGCAGGCTGGGCCCAGGAGCACAGAGGCCTCTAATGGCACTGGGTGTGGCCTGTAGTCCCGCTGGCTGGCTGCCCAGTTTCCTAATTAAAGTGCCCTTCTGAAAATGCCCTCCAGTCCAGGCCCAGCACTGCTGGGTGAGGCAGGCACCTCCCAAAAAATCTCAGCAGCTTTCCCACCTTCCCTGCAGGGCCACTGGGCTCAGGGCCTTTGGTCATCCAGGGAAGGCTGAGGGGCATCAGGGTCGTGTTCACCCTGTCATCGTCACTGTGCTCCCAGAACCTGCTCTCTGCCATCCCATTGCTGAAGGCAGCAGGCCGTCCTCATTAAAGAACCTCTGCAGCCAGGATCAAAGGCACTATTGAAGAGGCTCCTGAGAGCTGGGGGACGCCAGGGCCAGAAGACGGGAGGAGGAGGTAGCAAGGAGACTGAGTCACTGCAGGCCAATTGTGGTGAGTGGGCAGTGGGTGGCTGGAGCCAGGTTTTCGGGCTGGGAGGAAAGCCCAGCCAAGAGGCCCAGGAAGGGGCGGGCAGGCAGCTGGGAGCCGTGCAGAGAGGTTGCGCTGCTGCGCTGGGACACCTCCGCTGGTGAGCAGGCATGCTCCCCCGCAGCCCTTACGAAAGCCACCTTCTGGTGAGGGCAGCAGAGCAGCCAGCTGGTTCGCTGCTAGGGGCCAGGGTGGGAATGGGGAGAGGATGGGGCCTTGAGTCCAGTTCTTTCCACTTGGGAAGCCCATAATTGACAGGGCTGCGCCGGAGGTGGCAGGCTGGCAGTACATAGAGGCTGTCATTAAGGAATAAGGGCCTCTCAGTTCTTTACAAGTCACCCCAACGCTCTGGACCCTGTTTATCCCTTGGGTTAGTTAGGGTGAACAGGGATTAATTAGATGGGGAGGGGGTGGGATATCTTCATCACTTGATTGGTCGTGGCTGAGTGTAGGCCTGCGCTGAGAAGGAGGCCCTGTCTAGATGTGCTACAGTTGATTAGTGATGCTGGCCACAGCCTCAGGATGGGCCAGGTAGCCTCTAGACTAGATTTCCTCTATATCCCCTGCACACTCTAATATCCTGAGATTCTGGGCTGGCATGGAGAAGGCCTCCCAAATGCTGGCCCTGACTTCCCCAGTGGACATCCTTCCCTGAGACGTCAGTGGAAATCTGAGCCTCAGTTTCTTCATCTTTCAAAGGGAGAGAAGGACTCAGCTGGACCTCTGACCAGGCTCAACCTGCAAATCACATCATTCTTAGGATTAACAAGTCCTTTCTTGTGCCTCTCCTTGTGCCCAGTGCAGTGAGGGGTGCCAGATGGAGTGTACCTGCACTCCAGAGTCTTGCCCTGTGCAGGCCTGGCTGGAGCCCTGCATCTACCTCTTCCTGGCTGTGTGACTGGGGGCAGGTTATTTTAAACACTGAAACTTGGTTAGTAAAATAGGGGTAATGGTACCTGTCCACAGGGCTTCTGTGCCCATTGAATACTACTGCATAAAGCCCGTGATCCCGGGCCTGGCACAGGCACCCAGCCCTTAGATGGGGGCACTGATGGGAAGGGTTAGAAGAGAAGCCTCAGTTGACTTCTTTGCCTATTCTGACCTTGGCTTTGGATGGGAATTTGGATGGGGGTGGAGAAGGGGAGGGGGGAGGTGGGAAGATAATTTCAAAGCAACACAGGCCCAGACTGTTCACTCTCAACTCTCCTGAGACCGCAGCCCCAGCCTGAGTTGGCTTCTCCATAAACTCCCAGTCCCTTCCCTTAACCAGCTCCATAAAAAGGGAGTGGGGCAGGAGGGAGTCTGGCTGTAGACTTTGTAATTTGGCTTGGAGGTGGCTCCTGTTCGTTTTAACCAGGCTGTAATTACGGCTGGCACCCGACACCCCCTCATTACCGGAGCCTGGAAGGAGGACTCTAATTATAGCATACTGGGTCCCGGCTAGAGTGGGCTGGGGGAGAGAGACCACAGCAGAGGCCTGTGGAGGCACAGAGGGACTCTGAGTTGGCTGGGGGGATGGGGCAGGGCCAGGGGTGCGGGGACTGTTCTGGGCTCCTCATTTCTCTTGCCTTCAGAGTCATCCTTGGGACGGGTGGGGCATAGATCGAATCCAGGCCACTTCCTCGGGGAGAACAGGACCCAGAGGAGCCCACCCAGGAGATTCATTCATTCATGCAAGAAGGATTTATTAAGCATCTACTGTGTGCCAGGCTGGCACTGGGTTACAGCAGTGGGTAAACAGGTGCCATCTAGCCAGAGATGGTGTTCAGGGAGAAAGCACAGTGAAGCCATCCTGCTGCTGGAAACATCTGAAGAAGTCCACACTGATGGCAGATGGCCACCATGGTGAGCCTCAATTGCCCTTTAGTCACACCACTCACTCCCCTGAGCCCCCGGGCCTCACTTGGCACAGGAGGGCCCCAGGACCCTCCCTGAGAACACTGTCAGGTCGATGGCTGCTCACGCAGGTTAAATGTTGTGTGGCTGTCACTGAGTGTCTGCCCTGGGACCCCAGGGTCAATGGGGGCGGAGACATGAAAGGAAATACACAAATAAGTATATACCTTTAAAAGGCAATGAGGGCAATAAGGAAAAGAGATGCCAGATGAAGAGCCAGGGTCCTGGTTCAGGTGGGAGTGATACAGCCAGGGCTCTCTGGGGAAGTGCCCTTTAAGGTGAGAGCTGGAGAAGGAGCAGGGTTTAGCCAGGAGGGGTGGGAAGGCAGCATTCCAGGTATCTCCACGGAGGCTTGCAGCTTGCGCATCCTACGTTCTGAGGTGTCCCCACGCCAGGATGGAGGCAGCGGGGTTTCTCCTGCATGTCGTACAAAGAACACTGGACCAAGTCTGCGGACGTGGTGCTCAGGCCCAGCTCTGCCAGAGAACTGTGTGACCTCAGGTTAGTCATACCTTCTCTGGGCCTCAGTTTCCTCATCTGTCCAAAGGGAGGCCCCTTCAGGCCACAGGCCCTCCCTCTCTGCCCCAAGCCTGAGGATTTGAGGAATCCGGCTAGTCCTGTTCAAATGCCACTTTTCGGGATGCCCCTGGTGACTGTGAACGGCAGCCAGGGCAGGAGGTAGAGGGCCAGAGAGCTCGAGCCAAGAGCTCCAGACATCCCATCCCCTTCTCTGAGTTATTAAGAGCCACCGGGAAGCAGACACAAAGGGAATTGTCCTGAGCTAGAGTCAGGCCCCAACCCCCAGCCGAGAACAATCAGAGAGGAAAACCAAGGCCATTTGTCCAACACGGAGTGCGGCAGTGACGGCGGCTGGGAAAATGCCGAGTATTTCTCAGCTAAAATTAGCCACCTACCAAACCTTCACATCAAGGGCAACCCAAAGCCTCTATTGTTTTGAACTTGGGATCCCAGAGGACTTGGGGGCAGGGCTTCTCGGGAGAAGTAAATGACCATCTCCTCTCCCAGGGGCTGGGCCAGCCAACACCAAGCCAGCCCTTGAGCCACAGAGGTGCCCAGTAAGGTACCTGGGGACAAACGGACAGAAAGGAAGGGAGTCTAGCTGCCCAAGGTCACCAAGCGTTGGTGGCTGACACAGCTTCTGGTTGCCCCCTTTGAGACGTTCTTGCTTTACCAGTGGCATTGATGTACTCTGAGCTAAATGGGTGGCAGGGAGTGGGGAGTGTTGAACTGGAAGAAACTGCCGGAAATATAAGAAAATAACTCTTTATCCTCTCCAGAGGAAGCTGAGTGGACATCACTCTTTGCTAGTGGTGGACAGTTTCTGCCATTGGGGTGGCAAACCTGGCTTGGCATTTTTCCTCTGCCACTTAGTAACTAACTGACTGCACAACGTTAGATAAACAATAGAGATGGCTATTGATACCAACCTCACAGGATTATTACAATTAAGTATAGAAGATGTAGATATTAGCAATGGGAATAAGTATGCAGCTTCTCTTCATTAAGTCTTTTTAACATGCCCAGCACTCCTCCAAGCATTTCACATGTATTAACGTGTCTAATCCATGCTGGAAATACTATTACCCCATTCTGCAGATAAGGAAATGGAAGCCCAGAGAGACCAATTTGCAGGAACACAGGTGATGGCCATCCTGTATTGTTCTTGCCACACAGCAGGTCCTGATTCAGGCTCAGATAGCTAAAGCCTGGCACCGTGCTGCTGTGTAATTCCTTCAGCTCCTTTTGAAAAGCCTCCAACTGAATCATAGAAGTGTTAAGGAAAAGGGAACTGGCATATGTTAAGCACCGTGAAGTGCACTCAGCGTCAGGAGGCAAGAGAGCATAGAGCCGCGCCGGCCTGGCGGGAGCACTGGGACACTTCTTAGAAATGCGCATTCTCAAGGCCCACCCACGCCGACCAACTCAGAACCTGGGGGCAGGAGCCTGGGTTCTAACAAGCACTCCAGGTGGTCCTGGTGCAGGCCGGGGTTTGAGTACCACTGGCGCTGAGGTTAAAGAGGATGGGCTTGGCCAGGTGCCGTGGCTCGCACCTGGAATCCCAGCACTTTGGGAAGCTGAAATGGGAGGATTGCCAGAGCTCAGGAGTTCGAGAGCAGCCTGGACAACGTAGTGACACCCGTCTCTATAAACAATAAAGAATATGTGCTTAGCATCAAAGAGAGCCAGATTCAAATGCTGATAACCCTGCTCTGTGACGTGAGCCAAGTAGCCTAACCTCCCTGTGCCTGCACACTGGGCTCATGACAAGAATACCTACCAGAAAGAGTTGTTGGGAGGATTCAGATAATTATGCCAAGTACTTGGCGCAGTACCTGAGAGCTAGTTAGCACTGCAAATGGTAGCTGTTAACTCATTACCTGAATTACCAGTAGCGCTGAAGAGGTACTAAAGGGAAAAAAGCTGGATCTTTGTGGCCAGGGAAGCCGTTTAACCCCAGCTGGAGTGAAGCTTCCCCTCTAGGGCAGCCTGGCAGAACTGGGGGGCCAGGTACAAAGGTAACCCTCCCAGGCTGAGGGCGTTGGGGTGGCGGCATGGACATTTCCTCCCCATCTGGCCTGCCCTGCCTAGCAGAGGCTCCCTGTCTTCCCTGAGCCTATGATGCCAATCAAACAGACGCGTGAACTAAGAACTTTTCTCCCACGCTTTCTCAGGGAAGCCAGCTCTGAGAATGACAGTCTGGTGACGCAGCAATCCCCAGACCCTGGGCTCTTGGGGGCCTCGGCTGCATGCTGTGGGCTGGCAGCTTCCAGGAGCATGTCTTCACTCTCTTCCCCTCCACCTGTGTGTTTTCAGCGGCTGCTTGGAGCCCTCGGGGGAGCCGTGCGCTCCTCTTCTGTGCCTTCCTCCCTAAGGAGAGGCTCCTGGGCCAGCCGGGCAGCGAGCACAGCAGACAGGCCCCACCTTCCCTGTGCTTCCACTGCTTGGTCAGGGCCTGCCCAGCCTCTGGGAGCCCCGGGCTCTTGGTGAGATACCCCACCCTGACTGCCGGCTGTCCCCGAGTCCCCCATGCTGACCACATGCCTTAGTGTGATGCCGCACTGTCACACCTCTGGCCTCTAGCTACCTCTGTGAGGCGGGAATGGTGATGGTGCACCCATTCTACAGAGAAACAAACCGAGGTCCCAGAAGCGAAGGCTAATGTCCCAGAGTCACCCACTGAAGGGTGGCCCAAAAGTGTTCTGGTATTTCCTGTCACTGGGCCTCGCTTCCATCCTTTCTGTTTTTACCCCCACCTCATACTTCCTTATCCCCCCTCAAGAAATCCCTAGAAAAGAACTGACAAACGAGTGCCTGTCATGTACCAGGCTCATTTCATGAGATCCTGCAGCTGTGAGGGGAACAAGGTTCAAGAGGCAGGGGATGGCTCCCCCAGCGAATGGCAGCGGGATGGGATTGAAGCCGGTCCCACGTACTCAAGAGCACTTTCTCCTCGGCTAACCTCCTGCAGGTACCCTCCCCGAATCCTGGCACCCCTCCCAGAGGAGCCCTCTCACAGTGTCCTCAGCTGGATGCCTGCCCTCCAGCCCTTGCACCTTTCCTCTGCTGCTCACTCAGAGGGCATGGGGAGCAGGCTGAGCTGTGAGCCAAGGTGGCCGGGCGATTACATCAGCAGGTGCAAACAAGCAGGCAGGAGCAGGGACGGGCGTCCCTCGGGGCTGGAGATGGCGCTCCATCCGCCCCACTCGAGTCTGTTTCATTCTCTCCTTCTAGCTTGCATCAGCCTTTTTCAGCTCTGTGTCATCATGGAGTGGACCAAGGCAGCGGCTGGGAGACTGGGGCAGGGGTGGAGACGAGGAGTGGGTTTCGCCGGGACCCGGGCAGCCTGGAAGCTAGGTCCACTCACGTTTCTTCCTGAGAATGGAGCACAATAGTCCCCCTTACCTGAGGTCTCCCTGTCCACAGTTTCAGTTACCCATGGTCAACTGCGACACCAAAATATTAAACAGAACATTCCAGAAATCAGCAATTCACTCGTTTTAAATCGTATGGCATTCTGAGGAGCATGATGGAATTTCCCACCATCTCATTCCATCCTGCTCGGGATGTGAACCGCCCCTTTGTCCAGGATGTCCACACTATATACACCACCCGCCCCTTAGTCACTCAGTGGCTGTCTCTGTTATCTGGTCAAAAAAAAAAAATAGTCTATCTAGAGCATGACTATTCAAGTTCTCACGCATCCACAGGGGTCTTGGAACATCCTTCACAGATATGGGACTACTGTAATAGACGTTAGCTAGTACATACGGTTGCCCAGCTAGCAAAATGTGTTTGACCTTCTGACCTTGGTGTTTCCAAAAGCACAGTCAGTGAGAGCAAGTAAAAGTGGTCCCATTTCTCAGAAAGGAAAATTGAGGCCCAGAGGGAAGTGGCTACCCTGGGGTTGTCTCATGAGTCACTGACAGCACCAATGCATTTCAGCTCAAGAAATGCATGGGATTATAAGAGCCTGGAGATTGAAAAAAAAAAAAATCCCTAGAGTCATCCAGGTGGAAGTAGTTAAAGCCTGCTTCCTAGAGGGAGGGAACTTGTTCCTTGGTGGAGGAGGAGAGAGCTACTGAAAAAGCTATGGATTGATTTCTGCACGGATGGTCAGGGGGCCGGCCAACAGACCATTGCATGGCTGTGGGGGTGGGCAGGAGGCAGATCAAGTGCTGGTCTGTAAGTCTTAATGTCTAGATTCGTAACCTTGAAACTTTGCTGTGAGCTTCCCCCTGGTGGAACTGAAGCTTGGTCATTGCTCACTGAGCCTCACCACAGGTGTGGTCAAGAGGAGGCCCTCAGGAAGAGTTTGATGAATGAATGAATGAGTCCTTGCTCACCATCTGCCTCCCTTCAAGTGCACCTGCGCAGCTACATAGGTCTTCTCCTTGGCCAGTACCACCTGTCTCCCCACATCTCACCAGCCGACAACGCAGCTGCTCACCCAAACCCAGCGCCGGGGTCTTTCCCAGCAGTGGGACCAGAGAGGCAAACACAGGAGCCTTGGCCTGTGGGCCAGGATGCCCACATTCCAGTCCTGGCTTTGCCTCCTAGCTGCTATGTGACTGGAGGCAAGTTACTACCCCTTTCAGGTCCCCAGGGTGTTCTGGGTCTCTGAGTCTACAAGGCCTGCCCTCCCTCGAGCCCATGGAACCTGAGCCCCAGTCCTGCCTTGGGGACGGAGCTCAGAGATGGCTGCCTTCCTCCCTCAGCCCTAGGAACTGAGAAGGAATCCAAGTGGCTTCTAGATTCAGAAAGATCCAAGGGGAAGCCCCTACCCAGTTCCAAGGACCCCTCCTACTCACTCCCCACTGCCAGGCACTCTCAGGGACTCTCTCTCCCCCTCCCCCATGGCACCATCTTTCTGTCTGTTCATCTCTCCCATTTGCCCTCCCCTTCTCTTGCCCATTTCACAGATTGGCAAAGGCCAGAGTCCAGCCACCCCTTTTCCTCTGTCCCTGCTGTGACTTTATGCCAGTGTGATGCCAAGATAGGAGTGGTGCTGCAGCCACAGGCTGGTTGTTTGCTCTTGCACAAGCCATTGCTCCTCTCTGGCCTCAGGGTTCCCGGCTGGAGGGGAAGGGCTTGGACGTAGTCTGAAGGGCGCCATAGCCCAGGGTCTGAGCTGCCTCCTGGTGGTGGTGCTGACAGCAGCGGGTGAGGATTGCAGCAGTTTTTCGACTTGGAAACGTGTTGGCAGCTGCCTCCCCTTTGCAAGGAAGGGTTGTTTGGTCCTAGAGCGTGGCACGGAGGGAGGCAGGGGAAATTTGTATGCCTTGGGTGCTCTAAGAACAGCCTCAACCCTGCACTTTCGGGGCAGCATGGGGATGTAAGCACTGTCCTTCCTGTCTGGCCTAGTCTGGGCAGCCCCCGGGCCCAAGACTGTACCAAGCAAGGCGTCATGGGCTTTTCTGGGAGAAAGTGACAGGACACTGGGCATCTTCCTGCCCAGAACCCAAACACACAGCCAGCTTGACGGCATGGCCAGGCCTGCTCCGTGTGCCAGCTTTGCGTCCTTCGGCTCCTCCAGCAACCTGAAACGTGTGGCAGGAGCAGGCAGCCCAGCTGGCCCTTGCGCGTCTGACGTGTGACCGTGCAGGGGTGGTGGGGTGGGGGGTGGGGACGGAGAGAGATGCCCAGCGTGTTCCACTTATGATTCAAAAGTCCTCAGTCAACAGCTTTTAAGGGAAAGCGTAGGACACACAGCTGTACATGGTGAGACCAGATTTAAGTAACTAAATATCTGAGCATCTAAAAAAAGTCAGAGGATCAACATCCAGTGTCACTCAGCTGGGGTGGGAATACAGTAGCTTTCATTTTCATCTTTTCTTTTTCTAGATTGTTTACAATGAGGGTACTACCTTTGTAATCAGTATAGCCTCCAAAATCTGTTTTCATTTAAAAAAAAAAAAAGGAGTTTAAAAAATGAAGCTCCCCCGCCCCACCTTTCTTGGGAGTCTGGGGCGCAGTTTCTCTTTGTGGCTCTGCTGCTTAGGTGCTGTGTGATCTGGTCTCCATCCTCGAGGGCAGCGATTAGATGGCCTCTGAGGTTTCATCAGTTAGTGGAGACCTGCAGCATGGAATTTCCCAAGGGATGGGCTCCTGTAGCCCAGGTCAGCCCTCCTACCTGCCCCCGCTGCCCAGACCCCCTCTGGCTGCTCCCTCCCCCCTTCACCTGCCACCCCAGTGTTTGTCCTCTGTCCCCAGTGGGCTTATCTATACCACAGACAAGATTCCCAGGCCCTCAAGGAACTTGCTTCCAGAAAGCAGACCTGTCCGAAAACAGACAGCTAACAAACATACACAAAGAAGGTCATTCCAGACGGCGGTAAGTCTGCCACAGGAAAAACAAAAAAAAAAGGCACTGGGGAGACGGCATGGGAGGGTGGAGGGTGGTGCATTTTCACTGGGTGGTCAGGGAAGGCCTCACTGGGGAGGTGGCATTTGAGCTGAGATCTCAATGACAAAGAATCAGCCCAGAGAATATGTGTGTATGGGCGGGGTGGGGGAGCTGGGCGGGGGTGGGGGAGGAGCTCCAAGAGAATGGACCAGCAAAGGCACCAAGGCAGGAACAGGCAAGGCGTGTCCCAGGGAAACACGCCTGCTGGGTGGGGCCTGGAGCACAGTGAAAGACGGGTGAGTTGGCCAGGCACAGTCGCTCACACCTGTAATCCCAGCACTTTGGGAGGCGGAGGCCGGCAGGCGGATCACCTGTGGTCAGAAGTTCGAGACCAGCCTGGCCAACATGGTGAAACCCCGTTTCTACTAAAAATACAAATATTAGCTGGGCGTGGTGGCAGGTGCCTGTAATCCCAGGTACTTTCGAGGCTGAGGCAGAAGAACCTGGAAGGCGGAGGTTGCAGTGAGCTGAGACTGTGCCACTGCACTCCAGCCTGGGTGACAGTGTGAGACTGCCTCAAAAAAATAGAGAGAGAGAGAGCGAGAGAGAGGAGAGAGAGAGAGCACGCGCGCGAGAGAGATAATGGTGAGTCTGTGAAGTTGGAGGATTCTGGGCAGCTTGGGACTTTGACTTTCTTCAGGGGCACAGAGAAGCCACAGGAGGCTGTGCACCACTAGAGGGCGTGGTTTCTCTCTTCCGAGATCACTCTGGAGTTAGGAAAGTGGATTTTAGGGGTGAAAGGAAAGGTAGGGAGTTGAGGGAGAGGAAGGTCCCAGGCGGGAAGACCTGGGCTTGGAGACGGCAGCGAGTGGTTGGGGGGGCGGTCATGTGGTGCGAGGCACATCTTCCAGGTTCACCCCGCAGTGTCCAGGCCCCTCCAGCAGCATGGCTGGAAGTGGGGTGAGGAAAAGGGAGCCACTAGGGGCGCTCCCCAGTTGGGACTTGAACAACTGGGTGCTTGGTGGAGTCTAACATTGCAACTCAAACTCACTCCATGCCAACGCTGGGTCAGGGAGAGGTGACCTATAAAATAGCGGGCCTGAGTCACAGGTGGGGAGCCTGCCATTGCCTTAGGGGGACAGCAGCATTGACACAGGCAACTCTGAGAAAGGCGCCATGGTCCCAGCCTGGGTGGGGCTCTCAGGGTGTCCCCGGTGATAGCTGTGGATGTAACCTGGCTGGGGCATATGTGGGCCTGTTGGTGTGAGCATGTGTGTCTGGGGGGGCCTGCCACCTGCCACTGAGGCGGGGGCAGGCTGGCCCCAG
>NW_022438288.1:0-16333 GCF_009761245.1 Sapajus apella | reverse complement strand
CTCCAGCTGTGCACGCAGTGAGCTCCGCCACCCAGGCCCCCACAGACTCCAGCTGTGCACGCGGTGAGCTCCACCACCCAGGCCCCCACAGCCTCCAGCTGTGCATGCAGTGAGCTCCACCACCCAGGCCCCCACAGGCGCCAGCTGTGCATGAGGCTAGCCTGCACCATCGGCACAGCTTCCAGAACAGCAGCCTGGGGCCCTTAGAAACAACACCAGGCACTGACCTTTTCCCCACTATTTCTGGTCCAGGAAGTGGCTTGTTTATTTGTTTATACAATCCAGATAATGTTGCCATATTTCCCCAAATAGTGGGAACAAGGTTCTGAAAAATAATCACCTTTAATCCCATCCAGACCCAACCACTATTTCCATATTAGTGTGTTTCGTTTCAGGCTCATGTCCAGGTTTGTTTTATGGTGTCATCATACACTTACAAGTTTCATTTCGTGCTCAGGCCTCTCCACTTAACATTATTCCATGAACCTTTCTCATATCATTACACAGTCTTCATAATTAGCCATTAATACCTGAGAAGAACCCACACTGGAGATATGCTTTAATTTACTCAACCAGTTCTCCATTTGCTGGACATCTTACTTGGTAAATAACACTGCATTGGACATCTTTATGCTTACAGCTTGTGGGGTTCCTTGGGAGTGCTTCCCAGAAGTAGAATTCTAGGTAAGAAGTCACGCCCTCCTTTGTACATGCTGCTAGATTGCTCTGTGGATTGACGTGGGTTGATGTGGTGGTGATGCAAGCGTCATCACCAAGTTGTCATTCTCAGAAGTCCTAGCAGTTGTTCATCAGCCCAAAGGGTGGTAAGAAGTATTTCCTAGATGGCCCAGACTTCCAGACATCACCAGGTCCCACTGATTATGGGGGAAGAGAATACGAATTGACACAAAAGGAGCTTGGGGCTCTCACTTCCAAGGTCCTTGACTTAGAAACACCCAGGCCTTTAGGGACAGGCCTTACTGAGAGGCGACTCCTCGTTCATAATTAGTGCCATCCATCCTCAGTCAGATCTGGAACGAGCAGAAGCCCTTTAAAGTAATTTGCTCTTTTAATATCACCACTGTGATCTCATTTAATTTTCTCAACCAAACTTCGTTCACGGAGAAAGCCAAAAGCATTCCACCGGCCCAGACTGAATTCCCATCCTTTCCAAACAGTGGCTCTGACCTCTGCAAGCTCGGCTGAGATTTGCCTGGTCTCCAGCAGCCTGCATCCAAAGCCAAAGGGCTGTCTCTGTCCAACAACAAAAGGCAAGAGCACAGTGTAAAAGCCGTGGCTCTAAGCAGAGGCGAGCATCTGCCATTCCCTGCTCTGAGCCCCCACGGTGGGGAAGAAAGCGACCATGTATTGAGTCATATTCCCTGGCAGGCTCCGTGTTGGACATTTTTTTTGTTGGGCGGGGGCATGGTCTTAGTGATTCTTCCGTGAACCCTGCGAGATTGGTATGATCACCCATTTTACAGATAAGGAAACTGATCTGTAAGCTCTGAGCCGCAATGACTTGTCAAGGTCCCTACCATAGCCCCTTCTTTTTGGGATCTCCAGGTGACACTCACATGGACACTGCTGTCACAATGTCATACCCCAGAGGTGACCAGGTGGGTGGCCAAATACCCACCACACCCCTATGCTGCTGTCAGTCACACAGCCACTCCCAGCCCTGGCCTCAGCTCCTCCAGGAAGGGAGCCTCCCTCTGCTGAGCCAGCAGAGCTCTCAGGCCATTGACAGCTGGGCTGGGGAAAGCCATGGTGATTTATGGCCGCTGCATCTCCCCAGTGCCCTGCCTGGGCCCGATGTACTTACCGACTAATGGAAGCCCCAATGGGGGGAGAGAATTCTGCCAGGAGCTGGCTCCAGTGACAGGGGCAACCACCATTGCCTCAGGGCAAGGATAGGTTCAGGAACAGAGGGGACTTGGGCAGAGGCAAGAGACAGACACTGAAGGCTTTGAGAGCAGATGGAGCCCAGGTGGGGACTCGGGGGTGCAGAGGGTGGCACCGCCTGGCAGCCCAGTCCCCAGACCAGCTTCTCCAGGGCCCCGAGAAGGGAGTCAAGAGGTGAGCCAGGAGCCCAACACCCCAGATGCCCAGCAGCACATCCACCTGTGCATTTGGTATGTGGGTTTTTATGTTCGTAGAGCATCCAAGCTTCTCACCTAAGCTCCTCAATGACAGATGGGGAAGCAGGGTCCCAGAGAGGGTCAGGGACCTGTCCAGAGTCACACAGCTTGTTGGTTACTGAGCTAAGAGCCCAGGCCCCAGGTTCCCTGGGATGTCACAAGAACATGGCAGCTGGTGTGGAGGAGAGGGGAAGACTTGGACAGGGCAGGCAGGAGAGTGACACAGGGCAAGGAAGGTGCAGTGGGATGACAGAGTCTGGGATGAAAGACGCTGCTAAAGAGGAGGCTTGGGACAGCCCCACCAGCGGGGCTCAGAGGAAGGGACGCAGCGGCTGGCATCGACCCTCCTGGAGAGGGAAGGTTAAGGGGGACCTGGAAACCCACAGCTCCAGTGGGTTCCCTCTATGAGCCAGCAGGTGCTTCCTGAGACTCTGCTGGGCACTGAGGGGTGGGCACCCCAGATCCCACCTCGCCCCTTTCCACTCATGTCCTCCAGCCAGCATGGCCTTCCACTCAGCTCTCCTGAGCCTCTCTCTGTGTCCTCTTAAGTGGGACAGTTATGCCTACCTCAAGGGGCAAGTGGGAGGCACCAACAAGATGGTGAATAGGGAAGTACTGGTGGAGAGAAAGCCGAAGTGAAGAAGAGACGCCCACTTCAGTTCAGATGTCTCAGGACTCCTAGCACCTCTCTTGCCCCCTTCCTCCTCCAGACCCACCCAGACCAGTCACATAGGTTGCTAGTGCCTCTGTGCATCCCATCTGTGAAATGGGCTCCCCACCCAGCCCTTGGCAAGAAGGCATCCCTGGTGGGGTGGTGAGCTCCCTCCTGCATGCCAAGCCCACATGGCATCTCCGAGGAATGCCCAGGTGGTGAGCTGCACCAGACCAGACTGAATTCTCACCCTGGAGAGGTGCACATGCCAGGTGCTCCTTGGAGGTGCTGTGTGGGCTTGGAAAAGATGTTGTCCATGGCTGGGGGCCCAGCAGCCATCTGGGGCCTGACAACAAGAAGGAGTGTGGAAACAACCACGCCTGTTGTCAGGCAAAGAGGAGCCTCTGTCCCCTCCTGGAACCAGTACAGGCTGTAGCCAGGTGTGCAGGGAACTCTTCCAGGTCATCTGGCTCAGCAGCTTCCACAAACACATAGAACGCATGCTATGCATAGGCACCCACCTGTGCTAAAGCCCTTTGACACATGTGAGCTCTTGGAGGTTGGCAATGTGCTGATATCTCTTTACAGATGGGAAAACAGAGATCGGAGGCTAGAAGTGCCGTGCCTAAGAAACACTTGCTTTCACCAGGAACTGTTTTTGAGAGTTTACCTGATGCCACGTGCACAGGAGCTAAGGCATCACTTATCCTCTTATCTTCTAGGCTAATGACTATTAGCCCATTTTACAGTTGGAGAAACCAAGGCCAGGGAGACAAAATCACCCTCCTGAAGCCCCCACAGTATTGATGCTGAGACTCCATCCTGCAGATGTTGGGCTCTTTCCACTGAGTGATGTTCCTCACTCTCTAGTGACACATGGGGTGTCATCAGCCGGGGCCTGGGCAGGGCCGAGGCAGGGACCCCACTCCTCTCCTAGGATAGAGGAATCTGCATTGCTTCATGCTGGTCTCTGCCCGTTTGCTGGCCAAGCCCAGGACAGGAAGAGAGGGCTCACAAATTGGGAGGCTCTGGGCTGAAGACCCAGTGGTCTCAGCCATTCTTATTTCTTGAGGGTCCCAAGACCACCCACTCCTCCTCCAAGCCCAGTCCCGTAGCTCCTCCAGGAAGGCTGGCCCCTTCTCAAGCTGTGTGGCGAGCTTCTCCTGGAACCCCTGCTCCTGAGCACCTAAGAGCAACAGGACAAGCCATGGCCTTGGGCAGCATCCTTTCAGAGGAGGAGGAGGGCCAGAGAGGGGAAGGGACTTGCCCAAGGTCACACAGCTAGCAGCATCCTAAGCAACCCTGCTGGAGCTCTTCAGGAAAGGACGGGAGGAGCCAAGGGTGAGTTTGGCCAAGCTGGTGCCCACCTGCCCCCAGAGTCACCAAGGTCCCCACCCTGCCCC
The DNA here is from genome assembly GCF_009761245.1 of Sapajus apella. NCBI lineage: Eukaryota > Metazoa > Chordata > Mammalia > Primates > Cebidae > Sapajus > Sapajus apella. Next base: position 12,137 of record NW_022438288.1, on the reverse strand, counting down.
AACATTGCCCTTTTGCGAGGAGTTGATTCCCAGCCCAACGGAGGAGCCGCCAGATGGGCAAAGACCCTCCTGCTAAAGAACTGAGCATCCCAACCCCTCTCGTCCTCCCCCCCCAGTGGCCGCCCAGGTACTGCCCTGTCCAGGAGGCAGCTGGCAGGTAACAAGGGAAGAGTCGAGCCTCAGGGCAGGCAGTCCGTGTGGGGCCACATGGCCCAATGTCACCAGAGTCCCATGAGGTGAACTGGGATAGAATGGCCCAGCCTTTCTTCATGGGCAGGGTGGAGGGAGGTGAAGTATGGCTATTCATTAGAAAAGTAATAATGACTGGGCCAGGTACGGTGACTAATGCCTGTAATCCCAGCACTTTGGGAGGCCAAGGCAGGGGGATCACCTGAGGTCAGGAGTTCAAGACCAGCCTGGCCAACATGGCGAAACCCCATCTCTACTAAAAATACAAAAACTAGCCAGGCGTGGTGGTGCATGCCTGTAATCCCAGCTACTCCGGGGCTGAGGCAGGAGAATCATTTGAACCCAGGAGGTGGAGGTTGCAGTGAGCCAAGATCGTGCCACTGCCCTACAGCCTGGGCGATACAGGAAGACTCCATCTCAAAAAAAGAAAAATAATAATGACTGATGTTGGACTTGGGCAGCCCCTCATGGTTTATGAAGCACTTCTGCATCCATAAGAGAATGTGTTCTGTTCACCCATTCAAAGACAGAAGCCGAGGCTCAGAGAGGCGCAGTGGCTAGCTCAGTCACACAGCCAGTTAGACTGTCGGAGGACTTGAGCCTACACAGGTTCAGCCTGAGTTTACTGAACGCTGCGGTCAGGCCCTGTGCTGGCTACATTCACATACACGACTCTCTTTGCCATAACAACAGGCTGGGGAGATCCCTGTGGATTGTCCCATTTTATAGGGGAGGAAATTTAGGTCTGTGACTTGCCCAGGCCCCACAGGGAGGGAGGGTGGAGCTCGGTGGCTCAGCCATAGCCAGGCTCAGCCAGGTCAGGGGGCATGGGTCCCTGCCCAACTTGCTAGAGATCTCAGGGGTGCATGCTGCTCACCTCCTGATTTTGATAACAGGGGGTAGGTGGGCAGGGATAGGGGAGCTCCGAGTCTGCCCTCGGTGACTGTAGGAACACTGCCTGCTGGAGACAGTGCCTGGGACAGCGCAGCTTGGGTTTGAGCTGGAGCCTCTAGGGGACAAACAAGCCAACTGCCAGGCAGGACCTTCATCAGTGTAGCTCCTGGTGGAGAGAGGTCGGGGGCACGAAGCATCAGGAGCAGAGGCACTGATGCCCTCTCCTTCCTGTGGCCCAGCATGGGGGTGGCTACTGCTCTGGCCGCTGCCCAGAGGGCGGCTTCTGTGCTTTTGCCAGCTGTCTCCAGCGTCCCTGTTTCCATGCCTGAGATCCAAAACTCTGCTTGAGAAACCACACCTGAGAAATCGGCATTCCATTTCTTGCCAGGGGCCTCAGGATGGGGGAGGCAAGCAGGGGTGCTCGGGTACTGCCTTTCCCCACAACCTCAGGGAGGAGGTGGAGTGGGTGGAGGCGAGAGAGGCAGGCTGGGCCCAGGAGCACAGAGGCCTCTAATGGCACTGGGTGTGGCCTGTAGTCCCGCTGGCTGGCTGCCCAGTTTCCTAATTAAAGTGCCCTTCTGAAAATGCCCTCCAGTCCAGGCCCAGCACTGCTGGGTGAGGCAGGCACCTCCCAAAAAATCTCAGCAGCTTTCCCACCTTCCCTGCAGGGCCACTGGGCTCAGGGCCTTTGGTCATCCAGGGAAGGCTGAGGGGCATCAGGGTCGTGTTCACCCTGTCATCGTCACTGTGCTCCCAGAACCTGCTCTCTGCCATCCCATTGCTGAAGGCAGCAGGCCGTCCTCATTAAAGAACCTCTGCAGCCAGGATCAAAGGCACTATTGAAGAGGCTCCTGAGAGCTGGGGGACGCCAGGGCCAGAAGACGGGAGGAGGAGGTAGCAAGGAGACTGAGTCACTGCAGGCCAATTGTGGTGAGTGGGCAGTGGGTGGCTGGAGCCAGGTTTTCGGGCTGGGAGGAAAGCCCAGCCAAGAGGCCCAGGAAGGGGCGGGCAGGCAGCTGGGAGCCGTGCAGAGAGGTTGCGCTGCTGCGCTGGGACACCTCCGCTGGTGAGCAGGCATGCTCCCCCGCAGCCCTTACGAAAGCCACCTTCTGGTGAGGGCAGCAGAGCAGCCAGCTGGTTCGCTGCTAGGGGCCAGGGTGGGAATGGGGAGAGGATGGGGCCTTGAGTCCAGTTCTTTCCACTTGGGAAGCCCATAATTGACAGGGCTGCGCCGGAGGTGGCAGGCTGGCAGTACATAGAGGCTGTCATTAAGGAATAAGGGCCTCTCAGTTCTTTACAAGTCACCCCAACGCTCTGGACCCTGTTTATCCCTTGGGTTAGTTAGGGTGAACAGGGATTAATTAGATGGGGAGGGGGTGGGATATCTTCATCACTTGATTGGTCGTGGCTGAGTGTAGGCCTGCGCTGAGAAGGAGGCCCTGTCTAGATGTGCTACAGTTGATTAGTGATGCTGGCCACAGCCTCAGGATGGGCCAGGTAGCCTCTAGACTAGATTTCCTCTATATCCCCTGCACACTCTAATATCCTGAGATTCTGGGCTGGCATGGAGAAGGCCTCCCAAATGCTGGCCCTGACTTCCCCAGTGGACATCCTTCCCTGAGACGTCAGTGGAAATCTGAGCCTCAGTTTCTTCATCTTTCAAAGGGAGAGAAGGACTCAGCTGGACCTCTGACCAGGCTCAACCTGCAAATCACATCATTCTTAGGATTAACAAGTCCTTTCTTGTGCCTCTCCTTGTGCCCAGTGCAGTGAGGGGTGCCAGATGGAGTGTACCTGCACTCCAGAGTCTTGCCCTGTGCAGGCCTGGCTGGAGCCCTGCATCTACCTCTTCCTGGCTGTGTGACTGGGGGCAGGTTATTTTAAACACTGAAACTTGGTTAGTAAAATAGGGGTAATGGTACCTGTCCACAGGGCTTCTGTGCCCATTGAATACTACTGCATAAAGCCCGTGATCCCGGGCCTGGCACAGGCACCCAGCCCTTAGATGGGGGCACTGATGGGAAGGGTTAGAAGAGAAGCCTCAGTTGACTTCTTTGCCTATTCTGACCTTGGCTTTGGATGGGAATTTGGATGGGGGTGGAGAAGGGGAGGGGGGAGGTGGGAAGATAATTTCAAAGCAACACAGGCCCAGACTGTTCACTCTCAACTCTCCTGAGACCGCAGCCCCAGCCTGAGTTGGCTTCTCCATAAACTCCCAGTCCCTTCCCTTAACCAGCTCCATAAAAAGGGAGTGGGGCAGGAGGGAGTCTGGCTGTAGACTTTGTAATTTGGCTTGGAGGTGGCTCCTGTTCGTTTTAACCAGGCTGTAATTACGGCTGGCACCCGACACCCCCTCATTACCGGAGCCTGGAAGGAGGACTCTAATTATAGCATACTGGGTCCCGGCTAGAGTGGGCTGGGGGAGAGAGACCACAGCAGAGGCCTGTGGAGGCACAGAGGGACTCTGAGTTGGCTGGGGGGATGGGGCAGGGCCAGGGGTGCGGGGACTGTTCTGGGCTCCTCATTTCTCTTGCCTTCAGAGTCATCCTTGGGACGGGTGGGGCATAGATCGAATCCAGGCCACTTCCTCGGGGAGAACAGGACCCAGAGGAGCCCACCCAGGAGATTCATTCATTCATGCAAGAAGGATTTATTAAGCATCTACTGTGTGCCAGGCTGGCACTGGGTTACAGCAGTGGGTAAACAGGTGCCATCTAGCCAGAGATGGTGTTCAGGGAGAAAGCACAGTGAAGCCATCCTGCTGCTGGAAACATCTGAAGAAGTCCACACTGATGGCAGATGGCCACCATGGTGAGCCTCAATTGCCCTTTAGTCACACCACTCACTCCCCTGAGCCCCCGGGCCTCACTTGGCACAGGAGGGCCCCAGGACCCTCCCTGAGAACACTGTCAGGTCGATGGCTGCTCACGCAGGTTAAATGTTGTGTGGCTGTCACTGAGTGTCTGCCCTGGGACCCCAGGGTCAATGGGGGCGGAGACATGAAAGGAAATACACAAATAAGTATATACCTTTAAAAGGCAATGAGGGCAATAAGGAAAAGAGATGCCAGATGAAGAGCCAGGGTCCTGGTTCAGGTGGGAGTGATACAGCCAGGGCTCTCTGGGGAAGTGCCCTTTAAGGTGAGAGCTGGAGAAGGAGCAGGGTTTAGCCAGGAGGGGTGGGAAGGCAGCATTCCAGGTATCTCCACGGAGGCTTGCAGCTTGCGCATCCTACGTTCTGAGGTGTCCCCACGCCAGGATGGAGGCAGCGGGGTTTCTCCTGCATGTCGTACAAAGAACACTGGACCAAGTCTGCGGACGTGGTGCTCAGGCCCAGCTCTGCCAGAGAACTGTGTGACCTCAGGTTAGTCATACCTTCTCTGGGCCTCAGTTTCCTCATCTGTCCAAAGGGAGGCCCCTTCAGGCCACAGGCCCTCCCTCTCTGCCCCAAGCCTGAGGATTTGAGGAATCCGGCTAGTCCTGTTCAAATGCCACTTTTCGGGATGCCCCTGGTGACTGTGAACGGCAGCCAGGGCAGGAGGTAGAGGGCCAGAGAGCTCGAGCCAAGAGCTCCAGACATCCCATCCCCTTCTCTGAGTTATTAAGAGCCACCGGGAAGCAGACACAAAGGGAATTGTCCTGAGCTAGAGTCAGGCCCCAACCCCCAGCCGAGAACAATCAGAGAGGAAAACCAAGGCCATTTGTCCAACACGGAGTGCGGCAGTGACGGCGGCTGGGAAAATGCCGAGTATTTCTCAGCTAAAATTAGCCACCTACCAAACCTTCACATCAAGGGCAACCCAAAGCCTCTATTGTTTTGAACTTGGGATCCCAGAGGACTTGGGGGCAGGGCTTCTCGGGAGAAGTAAATGACCATCTCCTCTCCCAGGGGCTGGGCCAGCCAACACCAAGCCAGCCCTTGAGCCACAGAGGTGCCCAGTAAGGTACCTGGGGACAAACGGACAGAAAGGAAGGGAGTCTAGCTGCCCAAGGTCACCAAGCGTTGGTGGCTGACACAGCTTCTGGTTGCCCCCTTTGAGACGTTCTTGCTTTACCAGTGGCATTGATGTACTCTGAGCTAAATGGGTGGCAGGGAGTGGGGAGTGTTGAACTGGAAGAAACTGCCGGAAATATAAGAAAATAACTCTTTATCCTCTCCAGAGGAAGCTGAGTGGACATCACTCTTTGCTAGTGGTGGACAGTTTCTGCCATTGGGGTGGCAAACCTGGCTTGGCATTTTTCCTCTGCCACTTAGTAACTAACTGACTGCACAACGTTAGATAAACAATAGAGATGGCTATTGATACCAACCTCACAGGATTATTACAATTAAGTATAGAAGATGTAGATATTAGCAATGGGAATAAGTATGCAGCTTCTCTTCATTAAGTCTTTTTAACATGCCCAGCACTCCTCCAAGCATTTCACATGTATTAACGTGTCTAATCCATGCTGGAAATACTATTACCCCATTCTGCAGATAAGGAAATGGAAGCCCAGAGAGACCAATTTGCAGGAACACAGGTGATGGCCATCCTGTATTGTTCTTGCCACACAGCAGGTCCTGATTCAGGCTCAGATAGCTAAAGCCTGGCACCGTGCTGCTGTGTAATTCCTTCAGCTCCTTTTGAAAAGCCTCCAACTGAATCATAGAAGTGTTAAGGAAAAGGGAACTGGCATATGTTAAGCACCGTGAAGTGCACTCAGCGTCAGGAGGCAAGAGAGCATAGAGCCGCGCCGGCCTGGCGGGAGCACTGGGACACTTCTTAGAAATGCGCATTCTCAAGGCCCACCCACGCCGACCAACTCAGAACCTGGGGGCAGGAGCCTGGGTTCTAACAAGCACTCCAGGTGGTCCTGGTGCAGGCCGGGGTTTGAGTACCACTGGCGCTGAGGTTAAAGAGGATGGGCTTGGCCAGGTGCCGTGGCTCGCACCTGGAATCCCAGCACTTTGGGAAGCTGAAATGGGAGGATTGCCAGAGCTCAGGAGTTCGAGAGCAGCCTGGACAACGTAGTGACACCCGTCTCTATAAACAATAAAGAATATGTGCTTAGCATCAAAGAGAGCCAGATTCAAATGCTGATAACCCTGCTCTGTGACGTGAGCCAAGTAGCCTAACCTCCCTGTGCCTGCACACTGGGCTCATGACAAGAATACCTACCAGAAAGAGTTGTTGGGAGGATTCAGATAATTATGCCAAGTACTTGGCGCAGTACCTGAGAGCTAGTTAGCACTGCAAATGGTAGCTGTTAACTCATTACCTGAATTACCAGTAGCGCTGAAGAGGTACTAAAGGGAAAAAAGCTGGATCTTTGTGGCCAGGGAAGCCGTTTAACCCCAGCTGGAGTGAAGCTTCCCCTCTAGGGCAGCCTGGCAGAACTGGGGGGCCAGGTACAAAGGTAACCCTCCCAGGCTGAGGGCGTTGGGGTGGCGGCATGGACATTTCCTCCCCATCTGGCCTGCCCTGCCTAGCAGAGGCTCCCTGTCTTCCCTGAGCCTATGATGCCAATCAAACAGACGCGTGAACTAAGAACTTTTCTCCCACGCTTTCTCAGGGAAGCCAGCTCTGAGAATGACAGTCTGGTGACGCAGCAATCCCCAGACCCTGGGCTCTTGGGGGCCTCGGCTGCATGCTGTGGGCTGGCAGCTTCCAGGAGCATGTCTTCACTCTCTTCCCCTCCACCTGTGTGTTTTCAGCGGCTGCTTGGAGCCCTCGGGGGAGCCGTGCGCTCCTCTTCTGTGCCTTCCTCCCTAAGGAGAGGCTCCTGGGCCAGCCGGGCAGCGAGCACAGCAGACAGGCCCCACCTTCCCTGTGCTTCCACTGCTTGGTCAGGGCCTGCCCAGCCTCTGGGAGCCCCGGGCTCTTGGTGAGATACCCCACCCTGACTGCCGGCTGTCCCCGAGTCCCCCATGCTGACCACATGCCTTAGTGTGATGCCGCACTGTCACACCTCTGGCCTCTAGCTACCTCTGTGAGGCGGGAATGGTGATGGTGCACCCATTCTACAGAGAAACAAACCGAGGTCCCAGAAGCGAAGGCTAATGTCCCAGAGTCACCCACTGAAGGGTGGCCCAAAAGTGTTCTGGTATTTCCTGTCACTGGGCCTCGCTTCCATCCTTTCTGTTTTTACCCCCACCTCATACTTCCTTATCCCCCCTCAAGAAATCCCTAGAAAAGAACTGACAAACGAGTGCCTGTCATGTACCAGGCTCATTTCATGAGATCCTGCAGCTGTGAGGGGAACAAGGTTCAAGAGGCAGGGGATGGCTCCCCCAGCGAATGGCAGCGGGATGGGATTGAAGCCGGTCCCACGTACTCAAGAGCACTTTCTCCTCGGCTAACCTCCTGCAGGTACCCTCCCCGAATCCTGGCACCCCTCCCAGAGGAGCCCTCTCACAGTGTCCTCAGCTGGATGCCTGCCCTCCAGCCCTTGCACCTTTCCTCTGCTGCTCACTCAGAGGGCATGGGGAGCAGGCTGAGCTGTGAGCCAAGGTGGCCGGGCGATTACATCAGCAGGTGCAAACAAGCAGGCAGGAGCAGGGACGGGCGTCCCTCGGGGCTGGAGATGGCGCTCCATCCGCCCCACTCGAGTCTGTTTCATTCTCTCCTTCTAGCTTGCATCAGCCTTTTTCAGCTCTGTGTCATCATGGAGTGGACCAAGGCAGCGGCTGGGAGACTGGGGCAGGGGTGGAGACGAGGAGTGGGTTTCGCCGGGACCCGGGCAGCCTGGAAGCTAGGTCCACTCACGTTTCTTCCTGAGAATGGAGCACAATAGTCCCCCTTACCTGAGGTCTCCCTGTCCACAGTTTCAGTTACCCATGGTCAACTGCGACACCAAAATATTAAACAGAACATTCCAGAAATCAGCAATTCACTCGTTTTAAATCGTATGGCATTCTGAGGAGCATGATGGAATTTCCCACCATCTCATTCCATCCTGCTCGGGATGTGAACCGCCCCTTTGTCCAGGATGTCCACACTATATACACCACCCGCCCCTTAGTCACTCAGTGGCTGTCTCTGTTATCTGGTCAAAAAAAAAAAATAGTCTATCTAGAGCATGACTATTCAAGTTCTCACGCATCCACAGGGGTCTTGGAACATCCTTCACAGATATGGGACTACTGTAATAGACGTTAGCTAGTACATACGGTTGCCCAGCTAGCAAAATGTGTTTGACCTTCTGACCTTGGTGTTTCCAAAAGCACAGTCAGTGAGAGCAAGTAAAAGTGGTCCCATTTCTCAGAAAGGAAAATTGAGGCCCAGAGGGAAGTGGCTACCCTGGGGTTGTCTCATGAGTCACTGACAGCACCAATGCATTTCAGCTCAAGAAATGCATGGGATTATAAGAGCCTGGAGATTGAAAAAAAAAAAAATCCCTAGAGTCATCCAGGTGGAAGTAGTTAAAGCCTGCTTCCTAGAGGGAGGGAACTTGTTCCTTGGTGGAGGAGGAGAGAGCTACTGAAAAAGCTATGGATTGATTTCTGCACGGATGGTCAGGGGGCCGGCCAACAGACCATTGCATGGCTGTGGGGGTGGGCAGGAGGCAGATCAAGTGCTGGTCTGTAAGTCTTAATGTCTAGATTCGTAACCTTGAAACTTTGCTGTGAGCTTCCCCCTGGTGGAACTGAAGCTTGGTCATTGCTCACTGAGCCTCACCACAGGTGTGGTCAAGAGGAGGCCCTCAGGAAGAGTTTGATGAATGAATGAATGAGTCCTTGCTCACCATCTGCCTCCCTTCAAGTGCACCTGCGCAGCTACATAGGTCTTCTCCTTGGCCAGTACCACCTGTCTCCCCACATCTCACCAGCCGACAACGCAGCTGCTCACCCAAACCCAGCGCCGGGGTCTTTCCCAGCAGTGGGACCAGAGAGGCAAACACAGGAGCCTTGGCCTGTGGGCCAGGATGCCCACATTCCAGTCCTGGCTTTGCCTCCTAGCTGCTATGTGACTGGAGGCAAGTTACTACCCCTTTCAGGTCCCCAGGGTGTTCTGGGTCTCTGAGTCTACAAGGCCTGCCCTCCCTCGAGCCCATGGAACCTGAGCCCCAGTCCTGCCTTGGGGACGGAGCTCAGAGATGGCTGCCTTCCTCCCTCAGCCCTAGGAACTGAGAAGGAATCCAAGTGGCTTCTAGATTCAGAAAGATCCAAGGGGAAGCCCCTACCCAGTTCCAAGGACCCCTCCTACTCACTCCCCACTGCCAGGCACTCTCAGGGACTCTCTCTCCCCCTCCCCCATGGCACCATCTTTCTGTCTGTTCATCTCTCCCATTTGCCCTCCCCTTCTCTTGCCCATTTCACAGATTGGCAAAGGCCAGAGTCCAGCCACCCCTTTTCCTCTGTCCCTGCTGTGACTTTATGCCAGTGTGATGCCAAGATAGGAGTGGTGCTGCAGCCACAGGCTGGTTGTTTGCTCTTGCACAAGCCATTGCTCCTCTCTGGCCTCAGGGTTCCCGGCTGGAGGGGAAGGGCTTGGACGTAGTCTGAAGGGCGCCATAGCCCAGGGTCTGAGCTGCCTCCTGGTGGTGGTGCTGACAGCAGCGGGTGAGGATTGCAGCAGTTTTTCGACTTGGAAACGTGTTGGCAGCTGCCTCCCCTTTGCAAGGAAGGGTTGTTTGGTCCTAGAGCGTGGCACGGAGGGAGGCAGGGGAAATTTGTATGCCTTGGGTGCTCTAAGAACAGCCTCAACCCTGCACTTTCGGGGCAGCATGGGGATGTAAGCACTGTCCTTCCTGTCTGGCCTAGTCTGGGCAGCCCCCGGGCCCAAGACTGTACCAAGCAAGGCGTCATGGGCTTTTCTGGGAGAAAGTGACAGGACACTGGGCATCTTCCTGCCCAGAACCCAAACACACAGCCAGCTTGACGGCATGGCCAGGCCTGCTCCGTGTGCCAGCTTTGCGTCCTTCGGCTCCTCCAGCAACCTGAAACGTGTGGCAGGAGCAGGCAGCCCAGCTGGCCCTTGCGCGTCTGACGTGTGACCGTGCAGGGGTGGTGGGGTGGGGGGTGGGGACGGAGAGAGATGCCCAGCGTGTTCCACTTATGATTCAAAAGTCCTCAGTCAACAGCTTTTAAGGGAAAGCGTAGGACACACAGCTGTACATGGTGAGACCAGATTTAAGTAACTAAATATCTGAGCATCTAAAAAAAGTCAGAGGATCAACATCCAGTGTCACTCAGCTGGGGTGGGAATACAGTAGCTTTCATTTTCATCTTTTCTTTTTCTAGATTGTTTACAATGAGGGTACTACCTTTGTAATCAGTATAGCCTCCAAAATCTGTTTTCATTTAAAAAAAAAAAAAGGAGTTTAAAAAATGAAGCTCCCCCGCCCCACCTTTCTTGGGAGTCTGGGGCGCAGTTTCTCTTTGTGGCTCTGCTGCTTAGGTGCTGTGTGATCTGGTCTCCATCCTCGAGGGCAGCGATTAGATGGCCTCTGAGGTTTCATCAGTTAGTGGAGACCTGCAGCATGGAATTTCCCAAGGGATGGGCTCCTGTAGCCCAGGTCAGCCCTCCTACCTGCCCCCGCTGCCCAGACCCCCTCTGGCTGCTCCCTCCCCCCTTCACCTGCCACCCCAGTGTTTGTCCTCTGTCCCCAGTGGGCTTATCTATACCACAGACAAGATTCCCAGGCCCTCAAGGAACTTGCTTCCAGAAAGCAGACCTGTCCGAAAACAGACAGCTAACAAACATACACAAAGAAGGTCATTCCAGACGGGGGTAAGTCTGCCACAGGAAAAACAAAAAAAAAAGGCACTGGGGAGACGGCATGGGAGGGTGGAGGGTGGTGCATTTTCACTGGGTGGTCAGGGAAGGCCTCACTGGGGAGGTGGCATTTGAGCTGAGATCTCAATGACAAAGAATCAGCCCAGAGAATATGTGTGTATGGGCGGGGTGGGGGAGCTGGGCGGGGGTGGGGGAGGAGCTCCAAGAGAATGGACCAGCAAAGGCACCAAGGCAGGAACAGGCAAGGCGTGTCCCAGGGAAACACGCCTGCTGGGTGGGGCCTGGAGCACAGTGAAAGACGGGTGAGTTGGCCAGGCACAGTCGCTCACACCTGTAATCCCAGCACTTTGGGAGGCGGAGGCCGGCAGGCGGATCACCTGTGGTCAGAAGTTCGAGACCAGCCTGGCCAACATGGTGAAACCCCGTTTCTACTAAAAATACAAATATTAGCTGGGCGTGGTGGCAGGTGCCTGTAATCCCAGGTACTTTCGAGGCTGAGGCAGAAGAACCTGGAAGGCGGAGGTTGCAGTGAGCTGAGACTGTGCCACTGCACTCCAGCCTGGGTGACAGTGTGAGACTGCCTCAAAAAAATAGAGAGAGAGAGAGCGAGAGAGAGGAGAGAGAGAGAGCACGCGCGCGAGAGAGATAATGGTGAGTCTGTGAAGTTGGAGGATTCTGGGCAGCTTGGGACTTTGACTTTCTTCAGGGGCACAGAGAAGCCACAGGAGGCTGTGCACCACTAGAGGGCGTGGTTTCTCTCTTCCGAGATCACTCTGGAGTTAGGAAAGTGGATTTTAGGGGTGAAAGGAAAGGTAGGGAGTTGAGGGAGAGGAAGGTCCCAGGCGGGAAGACCTGGGCTTGGAGACGGCAGCGAGTGGTTGGGGGGGCGGTCATGTGGTGCGAGGCACATCTTCCAGGTTCACCCCGCAGTGTCCAGGCCCCTCCAGCAGCATGGCTGGAAGTGGGGTGAGGAAAAGGGAGCCACTAGGGGCGCTCCCCAGTTGGGACTTGAACAACTGGGTGCTTGGTGGAGTCTAACATTGCAACTCAAACTCACTCCATGCCAACGCTGGGTCAGGGAGAGGTGACCTATAAAATAGCGGGCCTGAGTCACAGGTGGGGAGCCTGCCATTGCCTTAGGGGGACAGCAGCATTGACACAGGCAACTCTGAGAAAGGCGCCATGGTCCCAGCCTGGGTGGGGCTCTCAGGGTGTCCCCGGTGATAGCTGTGGATGTAACCTGGCTGGGGCATATGTGGGCCTGTTGGTGTGAGCATGTGTGTCTGGGGGGGGCCTGCCACCTGCCACTGAGGCGGGGGCAGGCTGGCCCCAG
>NW_022438287.1:0-16339 GCF_009761245.1 Sapajus apella | reverse complement strand
GAAGCATGCACAAGTATCAACAGCCGAATTGACCAAGCAGAAGAAAGGATATCAGAGGTCGAAGATCAACTCAATGAAATAAAACGGGAAGGCAAGACTGGAGAAAAAAGGGTAAAAAGGAATGAACAAAGTCTCCAAGAAATGTGGGACTATGTGAAAAGACCTAATCTACGTTTGATAGGCGTACCTGAATGCGACGAAGAGAATGAATCCAAGCTGGAAAATACTCTTCAGGATATTATCCAGGAAAACTTCCCCAACCTAGCAAGGCAGGCAAACATTCAAGTCCAGGAAATACAGAGAACACCACAAAGATATTCGTCAAGAAGAGCAACCCCAAGGCACATAATCGTCAGATTCACCAGGGTCGAAATGAAGGAGAAAATACTAAGGGCAGCCAGAGAGAAAGGTCGGGTTATCCATAAAGGGAAGCCCATCAGACTCACAGCAGATCTCTCAGCAGAAACCCTACAAGCCAGAAGAGAATGGGGGCCAATATTCAACATCCTTAAAGAAAAGAACTTTCGACCCAGAATCTCCTATCCAGCCAAACTAAGCTTCATAAGTGAAGGAAAAATAAAAATCCTTTGGGAACATGGAAGTACTCAGAGATTTCGTCACCACCAGGCCAGCTCTACAAGAGCTCCTGAAAGAGGCTCTACACATATAAAGGAACAACAAGTACCAGCTCAACTAAAGGGCAAAACAGCCAGCTAGCACCAAAATGGCAGTATCAAATTCACACATAACAATATTAACCCTAAATGTAAATGGACTAAATGACCCAATCAAAAGACACAGACTGGCCAATTGGATAAAAAGCCAAAACCATCGGTGTGCTGTATCCAGGAAACCCATCTCACATGCAAGGATACACAAAGGCTCAAAATAGAGGGATGGAGGAAGATTTACCAAGCAAATGGAGAGCAAAAAAAAGCAGGAGTTGCAATTCTCATCTCTGATAAATTAGGCTTTAAAGTAAAGATCATAAGAGACAAAGAAGTACATTACTTAATGGTAAAAGGATCAGTGCAACAAGAAGAGCTAACGAACCTTAATATATATGCACCCAATACAGGAGCACCCAGATACATAAGGCAAGTTCTTAATGACTTACAAAGAGACTTAGACTCCCACACAATAATAATGGGAGACTTTAACACCCCATTGTCAACATTAGACAGATCAATCAGACAGAAAATTAACAAGGATATCCAGGACTTGAACTCAGACCTGGACCAAGTAAACCTAAGAGACATTTACAGAACTCTCCACCCCAAATCCACAGAATATACATTCTTCTCAGCACCACATCACACCTACCCTAAAATTGACCACATAATTGGGAGTAAATCACTCCTCAGCTAATGCAAAACAACGGAAATCGTAACAAACAGTCTCTCAAACCACAGTGCAATCAAGTTAGAACTGAGAATTCAAAAAGTCACTCAGAACCGCACAGCTTCATGGAAACTGAACAACTTGCTCTTGAATGTTGACTGGGTAAACAATGAAATGAAGGCAGAAATAAAGATGTTCTTCGAAACCAACGAGAATGAAGACACAACATACCAGAATCTCTGGGACACATTTAAAGCAGCCTCTAGAGGAAAATATATAGCAATAAGTGCCCACATGAGAAGCAAGAAGAGATCAAAAATTGACACCCTATCGTCAAAACTGAAAGAGTTAGAGGAGCAAGATCAAAAAAACTCAAAGTCTAGCAGAAGACAAGAAATAGCTAAGACCAGAGCAGAACTGAAGGAGATAGAGACACAAAAAACCCTTCAAAAAATCAATAAATCCAGGAGCTGGTTTTTTAAACGATCAACAAAATAGACAGACCTCTAGCCAGATTAATAAAAAAGAAAAGAGAGAATAACCAAATTGATGCAATAAAAAAAGATCAAGGGGATATCACCACAGATTCCACAGAAATTCAAACCATCATCAGAGATTATTACAAACAACTCTATGCACACAAACTAATAAACCTGGAAGAAATGGATAAATTCCTGGACACTTGCCTCCTGCCAAGCCTAAACCAGGAAGAAGCCGAAACCCTAAACAGACCCATAACAAGGTCTGAAGTTGAGGCAGCAAATAAGAGCTTACCACCCAATAAAAGCCCAGGTTCAGATGGGTTCACAGCTGAATTCTACCAGACATACAAAGAGGAGCTGCTACCATTTCTTCTGAAACTCTTCCAACCAATACAAAAAGAGGGAATTCTTCCCAAATCATTTTATGACACTAACATCATCCTGATTCCAAAACCCGGCAGAGACTCAACAAGAAAAGAAAACTTCAGGCCAATATCCATGATGAACATAGATGCAAAAATCTTCAATAAAATACTGACGAGCCGATTGCAACAGCACATCAAAAAGCTTATCCACCATGATCAAGTAGGCTTCATCCTGGGGATGCAAGGCTGGTTCAACATACGCAAGTCTATAAACGTAATTCAGCACATAAACAGAACCAAAGACAAAAACCACATGATTATCTCAATTGATGCAGAGAAGGCCTTTGACAAAATTCAACAACCCTTTATGCTAAAAACACTCAATAAGCTAGGTATCGATGGAACGTATCTCAAAATAATAAAAGCTATTTATGACAAACCAACAGCCAATATCATACTGAATGGGCAAAAACTGGCAGCATTTACCTTGAAATGTGGCACCAGGCAAGGATGCCCACTCTCACCACTGCTATTCAATATAGTATTAGAAGTTCTAGCCAGAGAAATCAGGCAAGAAAAAGAAATAAAGGGCATTCAAATAGGAAAGGAGGAAATCAAATTGTCTCTATTTGCAGACGACATGATTGTATATCTAGAAGACCCCATCGTCTCAGCCCCAAACCTCGTGAAACTGATAAGCAAGTTCAGCAAAGTCTCAGGATACAAAATCAATGTCCAAAAAACACATGCATTCCTATACACCAATAACAGACTTAAAGAGAGCCAAATCAAGAACAAACTTCCATTCACAACTGCCACAAAGAGAATAAAATACCTAGGAATACAACTAAGAAGGAATGTAAAGGACCTCTTCAAGGAGAACTACAAGCCACTGCTCAACGAAATGAGAGGGGACACAAACAGATGGAGAAATATTCCATGTTCATGGTTAGGAAGAATCAATATCGTAAAAATGGCCATACTGCCCAAAGTAATTTACAGATTCAATGCTATCCCCATCAAGCTACCAATGACCTTCTTTGCAGAACTGGAATAAACCACCTTAAACTTCATATGGAACCAAAAGAGAGCCCGAATAGCCAAGTCAATTCTAAGCAAAAAGAACAAAGCGGGGGGCATCACACTACCAGACTTCAAACTATACTACAAGGCTACAGTAATCAAAACAGCATGGTACTGGTACCAAAACAGAGATGTAGACCAATGGAACAGAACAGAGGTCTCGGAGGCAACACAATATATCTACAACCATCTGATCTTTGACAAACCAGTCAAAAACAAGCAATGGGGAAAGGATTCCCTGTTCAATAAATGGTGTTGGGAAAGCTGGCTAGCCATGTGCAGAAAGCAGAAACTGGACCCCTTCCTGACACCTTACACTAAAATTAACTCCAGATGGATTAAAGACTTAAACATAAGACCTAACACCATAAAAACCCTAGAAGAAAATCTAGGTAAAACCATTCAGGACGTAGGTGTAGGCAAGGACTTCATGACCAAAACACCAAAAGCATTGACAACAAAATCCAAAATAGACAAATGGGACCTAATCAAACTCCACAGCTTCTGCACAGCAAAAGAAACAATCATTAGAGTGAATCGGCAACCAAGAGATTGGGAAAAAATTTTTGCAGTTTACCCATCTGACAAAGGGCTGATATCCAAAATTTAAAAAGAACTAAAACAGATTTACAAAAAAAAAACTAACAAGCCCATTCAAAAGTGGGCAAAGGATATGAACAGCACTTTACATAAGAAGACATACGTGAGGCCAACAAACATATGAAAAAATGCTCATCATCACTGGCCATCAGAGAAATGCAAATCAAAACTACATTGAGATACCATCTCACGCCAGTAAGAATGGCGAACATTAAAAAATCTGGAGACAGCAGATGCTGGAGAGGATGTGGAGAAACAGGAACACTTTTGCACTGTTGGTGGGAGTGTAAATTAGTTCAACCATTATGGAAGACAGTGTGGCGATTCCTCAAGGACCTAGAAATAGAAATTCCATTTGACCCAGCAATCCCATTACTGGGTATATATCCAAAGGATTGCAAATCGTTCTACTATAAGGACACGTGTACACGAATGTTCATTGCAGCACTGTTTACAATAGCAAAGACCTGGAACCAACCCAAATGCCCATCGACGATAGACTGGATAGGGAAAATGTGGCACATATACACCATGGAATATTATGCAGCCATCAAAAACGATGAGTTTGGGTCCTTTGTAGGGACATGGATGAACCTGGAAACCATCATTCTCAGCAAGCTGACAGAAGAGCAAAAGATCAAACACCGCATGTTCTCACTCATAGGCGGGTGTTGAACAATGAGAACACATGGACACAGGGAGGGGAGCACTACACACTGGGGTCAGTTAGGGGGAAATAGGGGAGGGACGGTGGGCGGTGGGAAGCTGGGGAGAGATAGCAAGGGGAGAAATGCCAGATGTAGGTGATGGGGAGGAAGGCAGCAAATCACACTGCCATGTGTGTTCCTATGCAACAATTTTGCATGTTCTTCACATGTACCCCAAAACCTAAAATGCAATAAAATAAATAAATGGGAAAAAAATAAAATAAAATAAAATAAAATAGACGTTTCTCCTGTGGTTTAGACTCAATCTTACCGCTAATTCTTATGTATCTGTATGTGGCTGGAAATATCTCTTTCTATATTCTCGAAAGAAAGGGTTTCTGAACTGCTATATTCACACATCAGTTTAATTCTCTAAGTTGAATATACACCTTGACAATCATTCTGCTAGATAGCTCTGTTTTTGTTTTAGAGCCAGATATTTCTCATTACACCCTATACGCCCATTCACTCAAGAATACACAAACGCAGCTTTTAGAAGAAACGTGTTTCCAACTCGCTGAATCCAAACATAGATGCAACTTCCTAAGGTGAACACACACAAAGCAGAGTAGTTTGAAAGACACGTTTCTCCTGTGGATTACACGTGACCTTACTGCTAATTCTTATGTGTCTGTATATGGCTCGAAATATCTCTTTCTGGATTCTCCAAAGAAAGGGTTTCTGAACTGCTACATTCACACATCTTTTTATCTCTGTAAGTTCAATATACAGCTTGACAATCATTCTGCTACATAGCTCCGTTTTTTTTAAAACCACATATTTATCATTACACCCTATGCTCCGATTCACTGAGGAATATCCAAACGCAGCTTTTAGAAGAAACGTGTTTCCAACTCGCTGAATCTAAACATAGATGCAACTTCCTAAGGTGAATGAACGCACAGTGGATCAGTTTGAAAGAGACGTTTCTCATGTGGTTTAGACGCGATCTTACCGCTAATTCTTATGTGTCTGTATATGGCTGGAATTACCTTTTTCTAGATCCTCCATAGAAAGGGTTTCTGAACTGCAAAATTCACAAGTCTGTTTAACTCTGTAAGTTGAGTACACACCTTGACAATCATTCTACTAGACAGCTCCGATTTTGTTTTAAAGGCAAATATTTCTCATTACACACTATACTCCCATTCACTGAGGAATATTCAAACGCAGCTTTTAGAAGAAACGTTTTTGTAACTCGCTAAATCTAAACATAGATGCAACTTCCTAAAATGAACAAACACACAGCAGAGCAATTTGAAAGAGTCGTTTCTCCTGTGGTTTAGACGCTTTATTACCACTAATTCTTATGTGCCTGTATTTGGCTCGAAATAACTCTTTGTAGATTCTCATAAGAAAGAGTTTCTGAACGGCTGCATTCACACATATGTTTAACTCTGTAAGGTAAATATACACCATGACAATCATTCTGCTAGATGGGTCCGTTTTGGTTTTAGAGCCTGGTAATTCTCATTACACATTATACTCCCATTCACTCAGGAATATCCAAACGCAGCTTTTAGAAGAAAAGCGTTTCTAACTCGCTGAATCTGAACATAGATGAAAGTTCATAAGGTGAACGAACACACAGCAGACCAGTTTGAAAGAGACGTTTGACCTGTGGTTTAGACGCGATCTTATCGCTAATTCTTATGTGTGTGTGTATGGCTGGAAATATCTCTTTCTAGATGCTCCAAAGAAAGGGTTTCTGAACTGCTACATTAACACATCTGTTTACCTCTGTAAGTCTAATATAAACCTTGACAATCATTCTGCTAGATAGCTCCGTTTTTGTTTTAGAGCCAGGTATTTCTCATTACACCCTACACTACCTTTCACTCAGGAATATGCAAACGCAGTTTTTAGAAGAAACGTGTTTCTAACTCACTGAATCTAAACATAGATTCAGCTTCCCAAGATGAGCGAACACACAACGGAGCCATTTGAAATATACGTTTCTCCATGGTTTAGACGCGAACTTACCACTAATTCTTATGTGTCTGTATATGGCTGGAAATATCTCTTTCTAGATTCTCCAAAGAAAACGTTTCTGAACTGCTACATTCAGACATCTGTTTAACTCTGTAGGTTGAATATACACCTTGACAATCATTCTGCTCGATAGGTCCGTTTTTGTTTTAAAGCCAGATATTTCTCATTATGCCCTATATTCCCATTCACACAGGAATATCCAAACGCAGCTTCTGGAAGAAACGTGTTTCTAACTCGCTAAATCTAAACATAGATGCAACATCCTATGGTGAACAAACACGCAGCAGAGCAGTTTGAAGGGGACGTTTCTCCTGTGATTTATACGCGATCTTTCCGCTAATACTTATGTGTCTGTATATGGCTGGAAATATCTTTTTCTTGATTCTCCAAAGAAAGGGTTTCTGAACTGCTACATTCAGACATCTGTTTAACTCTGTAGGTTGAATGTACACCTTGACAATCATTCTGCTAAATAGCTCCGTTTTTGTTTTAGAGCCAGATATTTCTCATTACACCCTACCCTCCCATTCACTCAGGAATATTCAAGCGCAGCTTTTAGATGAAACGTTTTTCTAAGTCTCTGAATCTCAACATAGATGCAACTTCCTAAGGTGAAAGAACACACAGCAGAACAGTTTGAAAGAGACGTTTCTCCCGTGGTTTAGATGCGATCCTACCACTAATGCTTATGGGGCTGTATATGGCTGGAAATATCTCTTTCTATGTTCTCCAAAGAAAGAGTTTCTGAACTGCAACATTCACATATCTGTTTACCTCTGTACATTGAATATACACCTTGACAATCATTCTGCTAGATAGCTCCATTTTTGCTTTAGAGCCAGAGATTTTTCATTACACCCTATACTCCCATTCACTCAGGAATATCCAAACGCAGCTTTTAGAAGAAACGTGTTTCTAACTCGCTGAGCGTAAACTTAGATGCAACTTCCTAAGCTGAAGGAACACACAGAAGTGCACTTTGAAAGAGACTTTTCTCCTGTGGTTTACACACGATCTTACCGCTAATTCTTATGAGTCTGTATATGGCTGGTATTATCTCTTTCAAGATTCTCTAACGAAAAGGTTTCTGAACTGCTACATTCACACATCTGTTTACCTCTGTAAGTTGAATATACACCTTGACAATCATTCTACCAGATAGCTCCGTTTTTGTTTTAAAGCCAAATATTTCCTTTTACACCCTATTCTCCCATTCACAGAGGAATATTCAAACGCAGTTTTTACGAGAAACGCGTTTCTAACTCGCTGAATCTCAACATAGATGCATTTTCCTAAGGTAAATGAACACACAGCAGAGCAGTTTGAAAGAGACTCTTCTCCTGTGGTTCAGACGCGATGTTATCTCTAATTCTTATGTGCCTGTATATGCCTGGAAATATCTCCTTCTAGATGCTTCAAAGAAAGGTTTTCTGAACTGCTAGGTTCACACATTTGTTTAACTCTGTAAGTTGAATACACATCTTGAAAATCATTCTGTTAAATAGCTCCGTTTTTGTTTTAGAGCCAGATATTTCTCATTACACCGTACACTCCCATTCACGCAAGAATATCCAAACGGAGCTTTTAGAAGAAACGTATTTCCAACCTGCTGAATCTAAACATAGATGCAACTTCCTAAGGTGAACGAACACACAGCAGAGCAGTTTGAAAGAGACGTTTCTCCTGTGGTTTGGAAGCGATCTTACCGCTAATTCTTATGTCCCTGTATATTGCTGGAAATCTCTTTCTATATTCTCCAAAGAAAGGGTTTCTAAACTGCTACATTCACACATCTGTTTAACTATGTATGTTGAATATACACCTTGACAATCATTCTGCTACAGAGCTCCATTTTTGTTTTACAGCCAGATATTTCTCATTACACTGTATACTCCCATTCACTGAGGAATATCCAATGGCAGCTTTTAGAAGAGACGTGTTTCTAACTCGCTGAATCTAAACCTAGACTCAGCTTCCTAAGGTGAACGAAGAAACAGCAGAGCACTTTGAAAGAGACGTTTCTCCTGTGGTTTACACGCGATCTTAACGGTAATTCATATGTGTCTGTATATGGCTGGAAAGATCTCTTTCGAGATTCTCCTAAGAAAGGGTTTCTAAACTGCTACATTCACACTTCTGTTTAACTATGTAAGTGAATATACACCTTGACCATCATTTGCCACATAGCTCCGTTTTTGTTTTAGAGCCAGATATTTCTCATTACACCCTATATTCCCATTTACTCAGGAATATCCATACGCAGCTTTTAGAAGAAACGTGTCTCTAACTCGCTGAATCTAAACATAGATGCAACTTTCTAAGGTAAAAGAACACACAGCAGAGCAGTTTGAAAGACGCATATCTCTGGTGTTTTACACGCGATCTTACAGCTAATTCTTAAGTGTCTGTATATGGCTGGAAATATCTCTTTCTAGATTCTACAAAGATAGGGTTTCTGAACTGCTACATTCACACATCTGTTTAACTCTGTAAGTTGAATATACACCTAGACAATCATTCTTATTGATAGATCCGTTTTTGTTTTTGAGGCAGATATTTCTCATTACACCTTATACTCCTATTCACTCAGGAATATCCAAACTAAGCTTTTAGAAGAAAGGTGTTTCTAACTCGCTGAATCTATCAACAGAGGCAACTTCCTAAGGTGAACGAACACACAGCAGAGCAGTTTGAAAGAGACGTTTCTCCTGTGGTTTAGATGCGATCTTACCGCTAATTCTTATGTGCCTTTATATGGCTGGAAATATCTCTTTCTAGATTCTCCAAAGAAAGGTTTTCTGAACTGCTGCATTCACACGTCTGTTTAACTCTGTAAGTTGAATACACACCTTGACAATCATTCTGCTAGATAGCTTCATTTTTGATTTAGAGCCAGATATTTCTCAGTACATCATAAGCTCATATTCACTAAGGAATGTACAAACCCAGCTTTTAGAAGAAATATGTTTCTAACTGGCTGAATCTAAACATAGATGCAACTTCCTTAGGTGAACGAAAACACAGCAGAACAGTTTGAAAGAGAAGTTTCTCCTGTGGTTTAGATGCGATCTTACCGTTAATTCTTATGTGTCTCTGTATGGCTGGAAATATCTCTTTTTGGATTCTCCAAACAAACGGTTTCTGAAATGCTACATTCACACATCAGTTTAACTCTGTAAGTTGAATATACACCTTTACAATAATTCTGCTAGATAGGTCCGTTTCTCTTTTAGAGGCAGATATTTCTCATTACACCTTATATTCCAATTCACTCAGGAGTATCCGAACACAGCTTTTAGAAGAAAGGTATTTCTAACTCGCTGAATCTAAACATAGATGCAGCTTCCTAAGGTGAAAGAACACAACGCAGAGCAGTTTGAAAGAGACGTTTCTCCTGTGGTTTAGACGCGATCTTCCCGCTAATTCTTATGTGTCTGTATATGGCTGGAAATACCTCTTTCTAGAACCTCCATAGAAAGGGTTTCTGAACTGCAACATTCACACGTCTGTTTAGCTATGTAAGTTGAATATACACCTTGAGAATCATTCTGTTAGATAGCTCCGTTTTTGTTTTAGAGCCAGATACTTCTCATTACACCCTATACTCCCATTCACTCAGGAATATCCATACGCATCTTTAAGAAGAAAGATGTTTCTCATTCGCTGAATCTTAACATAGATTCAACTTCCTAAGGTGAACAAAAACACAGCAGAGCAGTTTTAAAGAGGTGTTTCTCCTGTGGTTTAGACTCGATCTTACCGCTAAATCTTATGTGACTGTATATGGCTGGAAATACCTCTTTCTAGATTCTCCAAAGAAAGGGTTTCTGAACTGCTACATTCACACGTCCGTTAAATTCTGTAAATTGAATATATACCTTGAAAATCATTCTGTTAGATAGCTCCATATTTGTCTTAGAGCCAGATATTTCTCATTACACCTTACGCTCCCATTCAGTATGGAATATCCAATCGCAGCTTTTAGAAGAAATGTGTTTCTAACCCGCTGAATCTGAACAGAGATGCAAGGTCCTAAGGTGAACGAACGCACAGCAGACCAGTTTTTAAGAGACGTTTCTCCTGTGGTTTAGACCCGATCTTACCACTAATTCTTACATGTGTGAATATGGCTGGAAATATGTCTTTCTAGATTCTCCAAAGAAAGGGTTTCCAAACTGCTACATTCACACATCTGTTTACCTTGGTAATTTTAATATACACCTTGACAATCATTCTACTAGATAGCTCCATTTTTGTTTTAGAGCCAGATATTTCTCATTACATCCTCTACTCCTATTCACTGAGGAATATCCAAACGCAGTTTTTAGAAGAAACGTGTTTCTAACTTGCTGAATCTTAACATAGATGCAACTTCCTAAGGTGAAAGAACACAATGCAGAGCAGTTTGAAAGAGACGCTTCTCCTATGGTTTACACACGATCTTAGCACGATTTATTATCTGTCTGTATATGGCTGGAAGTATCTCTTTCTAGATTCTCCAAAGCAAGGGTTTCTGAACTGCTGCATTCACACATCTGTGTAACTCTGTAAATGGAATATACACCTTGACAATCATTTTGCTAGATAGCTCCGTTTTTGTTTTAGAGCCAGATATATCTCATTACACCCTATGCTCCCATTTACTCAGGAATATCCAAACCCAGCTTTTAGCAGAAACGTGTTTCCTACTCGTTGAATCTAAACATAGATGCAACTTCCTAAGGGGAACGAACACATGGCAGAACAGTTTGATAGAGGCCTTTCTCCTGTGGTTTAGACGCGATCTTACCGCTAATTCTTATGTGCCTGTGTATGGCTTGAAATATCTCTTTCTAGATTCTCATAGGAAATAGTTTCTGAGCTGCTACATTTACACGTCTGTTTAATTCTGTAAGTTGAATATACGCCTTGACAAACATTCTGCTAGATAGCTCCGTTTTTGTTTTAGAACCAGATGTTTCTCATTACACCCTTTAATCCCATTCACTCAGAAATATCGAAACGCAGCTTTTAGAAGAAACGTGTTTCTAACTCGCTGAATCTAAACATACATGCAGCTTCCTAAGGTCAACAAAAACACAGCAGAGCAGTTTAAAAGAGACCTTTCTCCTGTGGTATACACACTATCTTAGTGCAATTTCTTATCTGTCTGTATATGGCTGGAAGTATCTCTTTCTAGATTCTCCAAAGCATGGGTTTCTGAACTGCTACATTCACAAATCTGTTTAGCTCTGTAAGTTGAATATACACCTTGACAATCATTATGCTAGATAGCTCCGTTTTTGTTTTAGAGCCAGATATATCTCCTTACACCCTATGCTCCCATTTACTCAGGAATATCCAAACCCAACTTTTGGAAGAAACATGATTCCAACTCGTTGAATCTAAATATAGATGCAACTTCCTAAGGTGAACGAACACACAGCAGAGCAGGTTGAAAGAGTCGTTTCTCCTGTGGTTTAGACGCGATGTTACCGCTATTTCTTATGTGCCTGTATATGGCTGGAAATATCTCTTTCTAGAATCTCCGAACAAAGAGTTTCTGAACTGCTACATTCACACATCTGTTTAACTCTGTAAGTTGAATATACACCATGAAAATCATTCTGCTTGATAGCTCTGTTTTTGTTTTGATGCCAGATGTTTCTCAATACACACTATACTCAATTTCACTCAGGAATATCCAAACGCAGCTTTTAGAAGAAACGTGTTTCTAATTCGGTGAATCTAAACAGAGATGTAACTACCTAAGGTGAACGAACACACAGCAGAGCAGATTGAAAGAGACGTTTCTCCTGTGGTTTACACTCGATCTTACCGCTAATTCTTATGTGTCTGTATACGGCTGGAAATATCTCTTTCTAGATTCTCCAAAGAAAGGGTTTCTGAACTGCCACATTCACACATCTGTTTAACTCTGTAAGTTGAATATACAAATTGACAATCATTCTGCTACACAGCTCCTTTTTTGTCTTGGAGCCAGATATTTCTCATTACACACTATTCTCCCCTTCAATCAGGCATATCCAAATGCAGGTTTTAGAAGAAAAGTGTTTCTAACTCTCTGAATCTAAACACAGATGCAATTCCTGAGGTGAACGAACACAAAGCAGAGCAATTTGAAAGAGACGTTTCTCTGTGGTTTACACACGATCATACCGCTAATTCTCATGTTTCTGTATATGGCTGGAAATATCTCTTTCTAGATTTTCCAAAGAAAGGGTTTCTGAACTGCTACATGCTCACATCTGTTTAACTCTGTAAGTTGAATATACACCTTGACAATCATTATGCTAGATAACACCACTTTTGTTTTAGTGCCAGATATATCTCATTACACCCTATGCTCCCATTCACTCAGGAATATCCAAACCCAGCTTTTAGAAGAAACGTGTTTCCTACTCGCTGAATCTAAACATAGATGCAACTTCCTAAGGGGAATGAACAAACAGCAGAGCAGTTTGATAGGGGCGTTTCTCCTCTGGTTTAGACGCAATCTTACCGCTAATTCTTATGTGCCTGCTTATGGCTGGAAATATCTCTTTCTAGATTCTCATAAGAAATACTTTCTGAACTGCTACATTCACACATCTCTTTAACTCTGTAAGTTGAATATACGCGTTGACAAACATTCTGCTAGATAGCTCCGTTTTTGTTTTAGAGCCGGATGTTTCTCATTACACCCTATACTCCCATTCACTCAGAAATATCCAAACGCAGCTTTTAGAAAAACATGTTTCTTACTCGCTGAATCTAAACATAGATGCAAGTTCCTAAGGTCACCAAACACACAGCAGAGTAGTTTGAAAGAGACGTTTCTCCTGTGGTTTTGACGCGATCTTCCCACTAATTCTTATGTATCTGTATATGGCTTGAAATACCTCTTTCGAGAATCTCCAAAGAAAGGTTTCTTCACTGCTACATTCACACATCTGTTTAACTCCATAAGTTGAATATAAACCTTGACAATCATTCTGCTAGATAGCTCCGTTTTTGTGTTGGAGCCAGCTGTTTCTTATTCCACCGTATACATTCATTCACTCAGGAGTATCCAAACGTAGCTTTTACAGAAACGTGTTTCTAACTCACTGAATCTAAAAACACATGCAACTTCCTAAGGTCAACGAACACACGGCAGAGCAGTTTGAAAGAGTCGTTTCTCCTGTGGTTTAGACACGATGTTACCTCTAATTCTTATATGTATGTATAAGGCTGGAAATATCTCTTTCTAGATTAACCAAAGAAAGGGTTTCCGAATTGCTACATGCACACAGCTGTTTAACCCTGTAAGTTGAATATACACCTTGACAATCATTCTGCTGGAAAGCTCCGTTTTTGTTTTAGAGGCAGACATTTCTCATTACGCCATACAATCACATTCACTCAGGAATATACAAACGCAGCTTTTAGAAGAAAGGTGTTTCTAAGTCGATGAATCTAAATATAGATGCAATTTGCTATGGTGAAGGAACAGAAAAGAGCAGTTTGAAAGAGACATTTCTCCTGTGGTTTAGATGCGATCTTACCGCTAATTCTTATGTCTCTGTATATGGCTGGAAATATCTCTTTCTAGATTATCCAAAGAAAGGGATTCTGAATGATACATTCACACATCTGTTTAACTCTGTAAGTTGAATATACACCTTGACAATCATTCTGTAAGATAGTTCCTTTTTGTTTTAGAGACAGTTGATTCTCTTTACACCCTATACTCTCATTCACTCAGGAATATCCAAACACAGCTTTTAGAAGAAACGTGTCTCTAACTCGCTGAAACTAAACCTAGATGCAACTTCCTAAGGTGAGGGAACACACAGCACAGCAGGTTGAAAGAGACGATTCTCCTTTGGTTTAGATGGGATCTTACCGCTAATTCTTATGTGTCTGTATATGTCTGGAAATATCTCTTTCTAGAATCTCCAAAGAAAGTGTTTCTGAACTGCTACATTCACACGTCTGTTTAATTCTGTAAGTTGAATATACACCTTGACAATCCTTATGCTAGATAGCTCCGTTTTCGTTTTAGAGCCAAATATATCTCATTACACCCTATGCTCCCATTCACTCAGGAATATACAAACGCAGCTTTTGGAAGAAACATGATTCGAACTCGCTAAATCTAAACATAGATGCAACTTCCTAAGGTGAACGAACACACAGCAGAGCAGCTTGAAAGAAACATTTCTCCCATGTTTTAGACGCGATGTTACCACTAATTCTTAAGTGTCTGTATATAGCTGGAAATACCTCTTTCTAGATTCTCCGATGAAAGGGTTTCTACACTGCTACATTCACACATCTGTTTAACTTTGTAAGTTGAATATACGCCTAGGCAATCATTCTGCTGGATAGCTCCGTTTTAGTTTTAGAGCTAGATATTTCTCATTACACCCGGTACTCCCATTCACTCAGGAAGATCCAAACGCAGCTTTTAGAAGGAACATGTTTCTAACTCGATGAATCTAAACCTAGAGGCAACTCTCTAAAGTGAACGAACCCACAGCAGAGGAGTTTGAAAGAGACGTTTCTCCTGTGGTTTAGACACGATCTTACAGCTAATGCTTATATGCCTGTATATGGCTGGAATTATCTCTTTTAGATTCTCCAAAGAAAGGGTTTCTGAACTCCTGCATTCACACATCTGTTTATCTCTGAATGTTGAATATACACCTTGTCAATCATTGTGCTAGATAGATCAGTTTTTGTTTTAGAGCCAGATAATTCTCATTACACCCCATACTCCATTTCACTCAGGAATATCCAAACGCAGGTTTTAGAAGAAACGTTTTTCTAACTCGCTGAATCTAAACATAGATGCAACTTCCTAAGGTGAACGACCACACAGCAGAGCAGTTTGAAAGAGATCTTTGTCCTTTGGTTTAGCCGTGAACTTACCCCTAATTGTTTTGTGCCTTTCTATGGCTGGAAATATCTCTTTCTAGATTCTGCAAAGAAAGGTTTTCTGAACTGCTACATTCACACATCTGTTTACCTCTGTAAGTTGAATATACACCTTGAGAATCATTCTGCTAGATAGCTCCGATTTTGTTTTAGAGGCAGTAATTCTCTACACCCTGTACTCCCATTCAATGAGGAATATCCAAACGCAGCTCTTAAAAGAAACTTGTTTCTATCTCACTGAGTCTAAACATAGATGCAAATTCTTAAGGTGAAGGAACACACAGCAGAGCAGTTTGAAAGAGACGTTTCTCCTGTAGTTAAGACGCCATCTTACCACTAATTCTTAAGTGTCTGTATATGGCTGGAAATGTCTCTCTAGATTCTCCAGAGAAAGGGTTTCTGAACTGCTACATTCACACATCTGATTACCTGTGTAAGTTGAATATGAACCTTGACAATCATTCTGCTGGATAGCTCCGTTTTTGTTTTAGAGCCAAACATTTCTCATTACACCCTATACTCCAATTGACTGAGGAATATCCAAACGCAGCTTTTAGAAGAAATGTGTTTCTAACTCGCTGAATCCAAACATAGATGCAACTTCCTAAGGTGAACGAACACACAGCAGAGCAGTTTGAAAGAGACGTTTCTCCTGTTGCTTAAACCCGATCTTACCGCTAATACTTACTTTCCTGTATATGGCTAGAAATATCTCTTTCTAGATTTTCCAAAGAAAGGGTTTCTCAACTGCTACATTCACACATCTCTTTATCTCTGCAGGGTGAATATACACCTTGACAATCATTCTGCTTGAGAGTTCTGTTTCTGTTTTAGAGCCAGATATTACTCATTACACCCTATACACCCA
>NW_022438286.1:0-16346 GCF_009761245.1 Sapajus apella | reverse complement strand
GCCCGGCCTAAATCTCCTCTTTACTAAAATACAAAAAATTAGCTGGGCGTGATGGCTCATGCCTGTAGTCCCAGCTACTTGGGAGGCTAAGGCAGGGGAATTCCTTGAACCCCGGGAGGTGGAGGTTGCAGTGAGCCGAGATGGCACCACTGCACTCTAGCTTGGCGACAGAGCCAGACTGTGTCTCAAAAAAACAAGCAAAAAAACCACTTAATAGACTTCATATGAGTTTCTATAATGTTTTGGCTTTTTTTTTTTTTTTTTTTTTTTGAGTTTGAAGATGAACCAGATACCTGATGAGTGCTTGTATCTGAAAAATAAGTATAATTCTAATACTCTGTGTGTGTGTGTATGTGTGTGTAACCCAAATTATTTTTTTTTATATACCTTCTTTGTAGGCCACTTAAAAAATGTAGGCTTTAAGCATACTCTTGTAAGTGTATAAACAGGTACTGTGTCTGCTCGTTAATCTAAGATGTCTGTCCGAAAAGGTGCTTGCTTGGTCTTGCTCCCATATAATGCCAGTACACCCACGCTAGAGACTAGTAGAAAGCATGTTGTCAAACGTGTTTAATTCTTTTTTTTTTTTTTTTTGCCTTACGAATTTATTTTCTGTGAATCTTTGGAAGGATTAAACCCAGATGGTTCTTCTGTCGGAAAAAAGACAAAAAGATTAGTCAAGGCATATTAGCCTTTTTCCTTTTTCTCAGGATCACAGTATAATATTATCCCCCCAGACAATCTTAATTTTGACCAAATACTCATATTTTTAAGCATTTTTGGACTGAGATTAACTCATCTATTATTATTATTATTATTGTTGTTGAGACAGACTCTTGCTCTGTTGCATGGTCAGGAGTTGAGTGACATGATCTTGGCTCACTGCAACCTCTGCCTCCCGGGTTCAAGTGATTTTCCTGCCTCAGCCTCCCGAGCAGCTGGCATTACAGGCACCTGCCACCATGCCTGGCTAATTTTTGTATTTTTAGTAGAGATGGGGTTTCACCATGTTGGCCCCGCCAGTCTTGAACTCCTGACCGCAAGTGATCCACCTGCCTCAGCTTCAAAGTGCTAGGATTACAGGCGTGAGCCACCGAACCTGGCCCTCCTTTCACTTCCTAATGCAGAATTCTAATCTGTCCCTTTGTTTTACTTCTGTTATTTATATTTACTTCCATTATCTTGACTACTTTACAAAAATGCATTAGGTTTAAAAGTTATAACACTTAGGCCGGGCGCTGTGGCTCAAGCCTGTAATCCCAGCACTTTGGGAGGCCGAGGCGGGTGGATCACGAGGTCAAGAGATCGAGACCATCCTGGTCAACATGGTGAAACCCCGTCTCTACTAAAAATACAAAAAATTAGCTGGGCATGGTGGTGCGTGCCTGTAATCCCAGCTACTCAGGAGGCTGAGGCAGGGGAATTGCCTGAACCCAGGAGGCAACTCCAGCCTGGGTAACGTGAGTGAAACTCCGTCTCAAAAAAAAAAAAAAAGAAAAAAGTTATAACACTTAAGGCTGAATTGCCAAATGTTTAAAAATAGGTATTTCTGTACCAGGAAAACTTAGGAAAAAATACATTAATTCTTTGTTTTTTTTTTTGAGATGGAGTTTTGCTCTTATTGCCCAGGCTGGAGTGCAGTGGTGTGATCATGTCTCATCACACCTCCACTTCCCAGGTTCAAGCCATTCTCCTGCCTCAGCTTCCTGAGTAGCTGCGATTATAGGCATGCACCACTGCGGCCGGCTAATTTTGTATTTTTAGTAGAGACGGGGTTTCTCCAAGTTTGTCAGACTGGTCTTGAGCTCCTGACCTCAGATGATCCAACTGCCTCAGCCTCCCAAAGTTCTGGGGTTACATGTGTGAACCACTGCACCGACCAATATATATTAATTCTTTATGCGTAAATTATTTCATCTTTACTAACTCCTTTAGAACCTAAGGAATCTAACTTTGACTCCTCTAAAACAAAGTTATTTTAATATCTAACTATTCAAAGTTGTGATAGGCCAACTTGGATTCTGACAAAGTGATTTATTAAGGGCTGTCTATGAATAAGTTTCTGTTCCTTCATTTGAAAACATTACCATAATAATAGTAATGCTAATAGCTGACATTTATTGGATTCTTTCTCTTTTTCTTAGGCGTTATGCACATTATTTGAAATTATGAATTCCGTAATTCTATACATACATCTTAATGATTGATTTCTTTTTGAAAAGCTATTTTAACTAACTGGATTATATTGTTGTCTAGGAGGTTTGTTTTGGGTAGAACCACATCAATAATAGTAATGCTGTTTGAAGTTGGATAATGAATATGTATAATTTTTTTTTTTTTTTTTTTAGACGGAGTTTCGCTCTTGTTACCCAGGCTGGAGTGCAATGGCGCGATCTCGGCTCACCGCAACCTCCACCTCCTGGGTTCAGGCAATTCTCCTGCCTCAGCCTCCCGAGTAGCTGGGACTACAGGCACGGGCCACCACGCCCAGCTAATTTTTTTTTTTTGTATTTTTAGTAGAAACGGGGTTTCACCACGTTGACCAGGATGGTCTCGATCGATCTCTTGACCTCGTGATCCACCCGCCTCGGCCTCCCAAAGTGCTGGGATTACAGGCTTGAGCCACCGCGCCCGGCCGAATATGTATAATTTTTATGAAACCATTCTGGTAGATGTGATGAAATGTACACGACAGCCCTCTGTTTACATGCTTTCTTTAATTTTGAGGGTGGACCCTTGGATCTTGAAACAGGCTTTACCAGTATTACAGCTCAGCAAAAATGCAGCTGAGGCTCAAAGTTCTCTTTCTGCTCCTTCATTCAGTTGTTTTGTACACCCGCTGTATTTATGGAAGCAGCTAAGTTTATCCAGGGGACCAAAGCTTCCTCAAAGCATGGGGGTGGTGAAGACTTCCTCTCATAAGTTTACAGAGTGTTCTAAGGATTTTAGATTGTTCTTAGTTACTTGGTTTATCTTGATCTCCAGATTTATATGTATCTTATTGAGTTGTCATTAGCGATTGTTGAATTAGATTTGATGATACTTAATTTCACACTGATAAAATTAATGGTGGTGAGCCACGTACAGTGGCTCACACCTGTAATCCCAGCACTTTGGGAGGCCAAGGCAGGTGGATCATGAAGTAAGGAGTTTGAGACCAGCTTGGGCCAAGATGGTGAAGACCCATCTCTATTAAAAATACAAAAATTAGCTGGGCGTGGTGGCAGGTGCCTGTAATCCCAGCTGCTCCGAAGGCTGAGACAGAATTGCTTAAACCCAGGAGGCAGAGCTTGCAGTGAGCCAAGATCATACCATTGCACTCCAGCCTGGCCAATAGAGCAAACTCCGCCTAAAAAAAAAAAAAATTAATGGAGGTGTATCTACTGGTGAAAGTTCCAGACAGGCACCCATTTCTAGATTGGGTAGATACTTCTATATTATTTATTTCCTCTGGGAGATAAAGGGATATAATTTTAATGCCATTGCAGTTCTGCTTATTAGTGTGTAGCTTGTTATTGTTGGACTATGTCTTATTTTGAAATTAATACTATGCCCTTTTTGTGGTACTTAAAACTTTTCTCATTTTTACAGAATTCGTCTTGAGTGTTTCAGTAAACTTGCACTAGTAGATCTTCAGCAGGGAAGATCTTGGTGCCAAATTTTACTGTTTTTCTTTTCTTTTTTTAAAAAAAATTATGGCTGGGCATGGTGGCTCATACCTATAATCCCAGCACTTTGGGAGGCCAAAGTAGGTGGATCACGAGGTCAGGAATTTGAGACCAGCCTGGGTAATAGGTGAAACCCCATGTCTGTTAAAACTACAAAAATTTGCCTGGCATGGTAGCAGGCACCTGTAATCCCAGCTACTCGGGAGGCGGAGACAGGAGAATTGCTTGAACCTAAGTGGCCGAGGTTGCAGTAAGCAGAGATTGCACCACTGCACTCTAGCCTTGGTGACAGAGCAAGACTCTGTCTCAAAAAAAAAAAAAACAAATTACTAAAGTAATAAATGTTCTTTATTATTATTATCATTATTATTTTGAGATGGAGTGGCACTCCATCACTTGAGCTCAGGAGCCTGCACTTGCCCACGCTGGAGTGCAGTGGTGGAATCGGCTCACTGCAACAACCTCTGCCTCCTGGGTTCAAGCAATTCTCCTGCCTCAGCCTCCCAAGTAGCTGGGATTACAGGTGCCCACCACTACATCCAGGTAATTTTTGTATTTTTTTTTTTTTTTTTTTTTGAGACGGAGTTTCACTCACGTTACCCAGGCTGGAGTGCAATGGCTCAATCTCGGCTCACCGCAACCTCCGCCTCCTGGGTTCAGGCAATTCTCCTGCCTCAGCCTCCTGAGTAGCTGGGATTACAGGCACGCACCGCCATGCCCAACTAATTTTTTGTATTTTTAGTAGAGATGGGGTTTCACCATGTTGACCAGGATGGTCTCGATCTCTTGACCTCGTGATCCACCCGCCTTGGCCTCCCAAAGTGCTGGGATTACAGGCTTGAGCCACCGCGCCCGGCCAATTTTTGTATTTTTAGTAGAAATTGTGTTTCACCATGTTGGCAAGCCCTGTCTTGAACTCCTGACCTTAAGTGATCTGCCACCTTGGCCTCCCAAATCATTGGGATTATAGGAGTGAGCCACCATGCCCGACCTGTTCTTTGTTTTTTAAAAGGTTTTCAGAAGGTTTTTTCCCCACATAAACATGAACTTATAATTTGATTTGAATTATTTTTCCCGAAAGTTATAGTTAACATTATATATACTTGATAAGTGCTTTATACTTTTTTTTTTTGGAGATGGAGTTTTGCTCTTGTTGCCCTGGCTGGAGTGCAGTGATGTGATCTCCACTCACTGCAACCTCCACCTCCCAAGTTCAAGTGGTTCTTTTACCTCCGCCTCCCAAGTAGCTGGGATTATAGGCATGTGCCACCACGCCTGGCTAATTTTGTATTTTTAGCAGAGATGGGTTTTTTCCAAGTTGGTCAGGCCTGAATTCCTGACCTCAGGTGATCCACCCGCCTCAGCCTCCCAAAGTGTTGGGATTACAGGCGTGAGCCACTGTGCCCAGTCGCTGTATACATTTTAATTCATTTAACTTTCAAAAACCTGTGAATATATCCTATGAAGTAGGTTCTGGTATATGTATTTGCAGATGAAGAAACTGAGTCATAGAGAAGTAAAGTAATTAGCCAAAGATTGCACAACTGGGGAGTGGCAAACCCGAGACTTGAGCCCAGGTATTCTTGCTCCTGGATATATGCCTCTGGGATCTTACCATGAGTATTGTTCTGCAGCTTGCTCTTTTCACTTAATGATTTCTGGTGAACTTCCTTCTTTTTTGTTTTCATTGTTGTTTTTTGTTTTAATTTTTTTTTTTTGAGACAGAGTCTTGCTCTCTTGCCCAGGCTGGAGTGCCATGGCGTGATATTGGCTCATTGCAACCTCTGCCTCCTGGGTTCAAGTGATTCTCCTGCCTCAGCTCCCAAGTACCTTGAATTACAGGTGGCTGCCACCATGCCTGGCTAATTTTTGTATTTTAAGTAGAGACTGGTCTTGAACTCTTGACCTCAGGTGATCTGCCCACTTCTGCCTCCCAAAGTGCTGGGATTACAGGCTTGAGCCACCATGCCTGGCCTAAATTGTTTATTTTTTGTTGGATATCTTTCTACCTGGTTTGACTGTACCATTACTTATTTAACTTAATGCCTTTCAAACTTAATCTTGTTGCCAGGCATGGTAGCTCATGCCTGTTGTCCCAGCACCTTGGGAGACTGAGGTGGGCAGATTGCTTTAGGCCAGGAGTTTGAGGCCAACCTGGCCAACGTGGCAAAACCCTGTCTTTAAAAAAAAAAGAAAAACAAAACGAAAGTTAGTTTGGTATGGTGGCACATGCTTGTAGTCCCAGGTGCTCGGTGGGAGGCTGAGGAGGTTGGAGGATCACCTGAGCCCCAGGAGGTTGAGGCTGTAGCGAGCTGAGATTGAGCCACTGCACTGTAGCCTGGGTGACAGAGGGAGACCTTGTCTCAAAAAAAAAAAAAAAAAATCTTGTTTAACATTGCCAATTTCATTAGTAATGATTTCAAGTAATATAAAAGTCAAGGTTTTTGAATTAGAATAGTGATGAAACATTAGTATGTCCTAAATAATGCCTATGTTGTCTCAATTGAGTTGTATAATAAAATCCCACCAACCATTTATTATGAATGAGTTTAATTACTTTTGTAGTTATTCTGTGTCTTTACCTCTGGAAAATTAGTGTGTTAAGGGTAAAATCAATAATCTGTTTGGATTTCATTTGTTTACTTTTGACATCTTCCAGAATTCTGGTGTCATCACAAGAAATCTGTTGTGTTAATTTGAACTGTGAGTACTATCTGGCATCATATTACCTGTGTATTTCCAAAGTAATTTGCCTTTCAATAGTTGGTAGTAAGTCCATTCTTTTTTCTACAATGTTTCACTCTTGCTTCAAATATACCAACTATTCTGTAGGCCAGAGTTCAAAACAAACAAAAAACCATATATACCTACTAAGGATACTAAAATATCACTTATTTCAAATTTTTTTCTTCTTAATATTCACTGCCCAGTTTCGAAGAAATATCTTTATCAGCCATTAATAAAAATGTCACACTTGAAATCCCAGCACTTTGGGAGGCTGAGGCAGGTGGATCACTTGAGTTTGGGAGTTGGAGACCAGCCTGAGCATCATGATGAAACCTTATCTCTACAAAAAATACAAAACTTAGCCAGGCATGTAGGTGCACGCCTGTAGCACTGGCTCAGTACAGGCTGAGGTGGGAGAATTGCTTGAGCCCAGGAGGTGGAGGTTGCAGTGATTCAAGATTACACCATTGCACTCCGGCCTAGGGGACAGAGTGAGACCCTGTCTCAAAACAAACAAATTTCAAATATGCTCACTGTAATGTGAGAAGATATTTTCAACTAAATTTAGTTGCAGGTTTTTTTGTTTTGTTTTGAGATAGGGCCTTGCTCTTGCCTGGGATGGAGAGCAGTGGGGCGATCACAGCTCTCAGCAGCCTCAAACTCCTGGGCTCAAGGAGTGTTCTCACGTCAGCCTCCTGAGTACCTAGGATTACAGGCACATGCCACCACACCTAGCTAATTTTCTAAATTTTTTTGGTAAATATGGAGTCCTCCCTGTGTTGCCCAGGCTGGTCTTTTGAATTCTTGGCCTCAGGCGATCCTCAGTGTACTCCAGCCTTGGTGACAGAGTGAGACTCCGTCTCTAAATAAATAAGTAATAAATAAAACGCTCGCATTAGGCCAGGCAAGGTGGCTCACACCTGTAATCCCAGCACTTTGGGAGGCCGAGGCAGGAAGATTGCTTGAGCTCAGGAGTTCGAGACCAGTCTGGGCAACATGGTGAAACCCCAGCTCTACAGAAAATACAAGAATTAGCTGGACATGGTGGTGCATGCTTGTAGTCCTAGCTGCTTAGGAGGCTGAACTGGGAGAATTGCTTGAGCCTGGGATGTGAAGGCTGCAGTGAGCCATTATCATGCCCCTGCAGCCTGGGTGACAGAGCAAGATGCTCTCTCAAAAAAAAAGGCTCACATTAAAATTATTTGAATGATAAAATGCAAGAAATAAAATTATAGCAGGTCATTTAAAAAATAACAGTCATGGCCGTGCATGATGGCTCACGCTGTAATCCTGACACTTTGGGAAGCCAAGTTGGGTGGATCACCTGAGGTCAAAAGTTCGAGACCAACCTGGCCAATATGGTGAAACCCTGTCTCTGCTCAAAATACTATAGCATAGCCTGTTTGCTCCTGGGCTCCAAACCTGTATAGCATGTTACTGTACTGAATACTCTAGGCAATTATAACATAATGATAAATGTTTGTGTATCTAAATAGAAAAACAGTACAGTAAGAATATGGTATAAATGCTCCATTATAATCTCATGGGCCCACTGGAGTTTCACCCGGTTGACTGAAATGTCATTATATGGCACATGACTGTATTTTGTAATTCATAAATTTTACTTTATCAGGCTGTGCTTCCTCTCTGTGCTTTGCATTAGAGTAGGTATACTTGCTTATCAGGGGTTGGCAGACTTTTTCTGTAAAGGGCTAGATAGTAAATATTTTGGGCTGTGGGCCACATGGACTGTGGAGGACTCTGGCAACTGTTCAGCTCTGCCATTGTGGCATGAAAGCAGCCATAGATAATATGTAAACAAATGAGTATGGCTGTGTTCCAATACAACTTTTATTTATACAAACAGGCTCATGCTTGAAATCCCAGCACTTTGAGAGGCCGAGGGGCGGAGGGAGGGGGTGGATCACTTGAGGTCGGGAATTCGAGACCAGCCTGACCAACGTGGAGAAACCCTGTCTCTACTAAAAATACAAAAAAGTTAGCTGGGTGTGGTGGCGCATGCCTATAATCCCAGCTACTTGAGAAGCTGAGTCAGGAGAATTGCTTGAACCCGGGAGTCGAAGGTGGCAGTGAGCCAAGATCACGCCATTGCACTCCAGCCCGTGCAACAAGAGTGAAACTCCATCTGAAAAAGAAAAGAAAAGAAAAGAAAAGAAAACGTGGCCGGGCACGGTGGCTCAAGCCTGTAATCCCAGCACTTTGGGAGGCTGAGGCGGGTGGATCACGATGTCAAGAGATCAAGACCATCCTGGTCAACATGGTGAAACCCCGTCTCTACTAAAACTACAAAAAAAATTAGCTGGGCATGGTGGCACATGCCTGTAATCCCAGCTACTCAGGAGGCTGAGGCAGGAGAATTGCCTGAACCCAGGAGGCGGAGGTTGCGGTGAGCCGAGATCGTGCCATTGCACTCCAGCCTGGGTAACATGAGTGAAACTCCGTCTCAAAAATAAAAAAAGAAAAGAAAAGAAAAGAAAACGTGGTAACGATGTTGAACTTATTTTATTTATTTATTTTTTAAGACGGGGTCTCATTCTGTTGGTCAGGCTGGAGTGCAATGGCGCAGTCTTGGCTTACTGCAGCCTTGACCTCCTGGGTCAAGTGATCCTTCTACCTCAGCCTTCTGAGGAGCTGGGGCTACCTACAGGCATGTGCAGTCACACTCAGATAATTTTTTTGTTCTTTGTAGAGACGGGGTTTTGCCACGTTTCCCAGGCTGGTCTTGAAATCCTGGACTCAAGTGATCCACCTCCCTTGGCCTCCCAAAGTGCTGGGACCATAGTTGTGGGCTACTTCATCTGGCCATATATATATGAATATATATTTTTTAACATAAGACCTTGCTCTGTCACCCAGGCTGGAGTGCAGTGGTGCGATTATAGCCCACTGCAACCTCCGCCCCCTGGGCTTAAGGAATCCTTCCACCTCAGCCTCCTGAGTAGCTGGGATTACCGGTGTGTGCCACCATGCCCAGCTAATTTTTGTTGTTGTCGTTTTCTTTGTGTTTTGTTTTTTGATAGTGATAGAGTTTTGCCATGTTGCCTAGGCTGATCTTGAACTCCTGGGCTTAAGCAATCTGCCTGCTTCAGCTTCCCAAAGTGCTGGAATCATATGCATGAGCCACCACTCCTGGCTAGCTCTTGAATTTATAGATTTTCAAAGTCTAGTTTTTTTTTTGTTTGTTTTTGTTTTTTACTGCAAAAAGAGACTAACTTAGAAACTGCTCACGAATTTCAGGAAAAAATTATATTTGTTATTGTTAGGTATGCCTGATGTTAATTTAAATTCTTTGATTTTACCTATGTTCTTATTCATAGAGGAACTTGTGACAATACAAATATTAGCAAAGATAAAATATTGAGAGCTGCTGCTTATGTTTGGCCATGGTTTGGGGGCTGGGGATATGTAGGTCTAAGAGATGTCCTATGCCTTTGAGGTCACAGAAAGACAGGATATAGACATTAAAGATGAAAGTACAAAAAAAGGTTTCAAATTGGATGTATCAAAAGTTTTGCTGGGTGTGGTGGCTCATGAGTGTAAGCCCAGCACTTTGGGAGGCTGAGTCTGATGGATCACCTGAAGTCAGGAGTTCGAAACCAGCCTGGCCAACATGGCAAAACCCCGTCTCTACTAAAAATTAGCCAGGCGTAGTGGTGGACACCTGTAAACCCAGTTAGTTGGGAGGCTGAGGCAGGAGAATCTATTGAACCCAGGAGGTGGAGGTTGCAGTGAGTCAAGATCATGCCATTGCACTCCAGCCTGGGCAACAAGAGTGAAACTTCGTCTCAAAAAAAAAAAAGTTTCAGATCAGTGCTTCAAGAGTTCAGAGTTGAAATTTATTACCAGGTGCATACTGTATGGTTGGAAAGGAAGGTTTTATTAAGCCAAGTCTTGAAAATTAGAATGTCTACATAAGAGGGGGCCAGATACAAATATAAACGTGACAATGAACTGAAAATAAAAATGGGCTGGGTGAGGTGACTCATGCCTGTAGTCCTAGCATTTTGGGAGGCCAAGGCAGGTAGATTACTTGAGCTCAGGAGTCTGAGACCAGTTTGGGCAACATGGCTAAACCCTGTCTTTACCAAAAAAATGCTAAAATTAGCTGGGCATGGTGATTCATGCATGTAGTGGGAGGATTGCTTGAGCTAGGGAGGCACGGAGCCATGATAGCGTCATTGCACTCCAGCCTGGTGACAGAGCAAGACCTTGTCTCAAATATAAAAAATAAAATAAAAATGGGCAGGCCAATTTGGGAGGACTAGGAGAATTTATTTGGGAAATAGTATAAATTAGGATTGGAGGGGTGGATTGAAGCAAGATTGTGCTTTGTATATTAAGCTAAGGAGTTTGGAAATTATCTCTGAGGGGTAAAGAATAACTGAAAATTGTGAGCACCTTTGTACTTTTGTTTCTACTTTAAGTCTTTTACTTATTTATTTAATTTATTTTTTGAGATGGGGTCTTGCTTTGTCACCCAGGCTGGAGTGCAATGGCGCGATCACGGCTCACTGTAGCCTCAGCCTCCCAGGTTCAAACAATTCTCCTGCCTCGGCCTTCTGAGTAGCTGGGATTACAGGCATACAACACCACATCCGGCTAGTTTTTGTATTTTTAGTAGAGATGTGGTTTCACCATGTTGGCCAGGCTCATCTCGAACTCCTGACCTCAAGTGATCTGCTTGCCTTGTCCTCCCAAAATGCTTGGGATTACAGGTGTGAGCCATCACGTCCAGCCTACTTTTAAGTCTTATATGAAACTTCCAGATGTTATTTTTAATGTTTTCAGTACAGTGTGTTTATTTTAGATAATTTTTTTTTTTTTTTTGAGATGGAATCTCGCTCTGTTGCCCAGGCTGGAGTACAGTGGTGCAATCTCGGTTCACTGCAACCTCTGTTTCCCGGGTTCAAGTGATTCTCCTGCCTCAGCCTCCCAAGTAGCTGGGATTACAGGCCTGCACCACCATGTCTGGCTAATTTTTATGTTTTTAGTAGAGACCCGGTTTCACCATGTTGGTCAGGCTGGTCTTGAACTCCTGACCTCAGGTGATCCATCTGCCTTGGTTTCCCAAAGTGCTGGGATTACAGGTGTGTGCCACTACACCTGGCCTTAGTTAATATTTAATGACAATTTCATACTGTTCACATCTTCTTTTCCTGTCTAGCAAAGGACCACATTCTTGTTCTGTGTTATTTCTACCTTTTGGTTTGAAGTCTCTAATAAGAGACTTCAAAGAAAACAAGAAAGCAAGTAGTATGTCGTTGAAATACCTCCTTTTCATTTTTTATTTATTTATATTTTATTTTATATATATTTTTTATAGACGGGGTTTCACCATGTTGGTCAGGTTGGTCTTGAACTCCCAACCTCAGGTGATCCGCCCTCCTTGGCCTCCAATGTGCTTGGATTACAATCGTGAGCCACCACGCTCGGCCATTTTTTTTTTTTTTTTTTTTTAAGAGACAAAAGTCTCTCTATGTTGCCCAGGCTGGTCTTGAATTCCCGGGGTCACATGATCCTCCTGCCTCAGCTTCCCAAAGTGCTGAGATTACAAGCGTGAGCCACCAGACCTGGCCTATTTTTACATTCATTTAGGAAGTATATACTGAAGTCTTGTGATGTGACAGGCTCTGTTTTGGTCAGTGCAGATGACTCCAGAGAACCAATTAAGCAAAACTCTGTCTTCTTACAGAGTTTACATTTTCTTACAGAGATGGTCAATACGTGAGATAAATAAATAAAATATATAGTATGCTCAGTGCTAAGGAGAAAAAACAAAACAGGAGAAGTGTGTGGCACAGTAGAGGCTGAAATCTTACGTAGGGTGGCCAAGCTCACTGAAAAAGATGATACTTTAATAAAGATCTAAAGGACATAAGACGTCTGGGGTGGTGTGCAAGTACAAAGGTACTGAGGTAGAAGTATGTCTGGCATGTCTGACAATACAGACAGAGCAGAATGGATGAGGGAGAGAGTAATAGAGTGACTATATGTTCTTGTTTATGTTTGTTGTCTTGAAGTTATTGATAGTGCCTATTTTCACTCCAAGTAGAGTCTAGATTTGAGTGATGAATTATATGGTCTCCTGGTAATAGGAGGTGTGAGGTAAGAGAGGTAAGGTGACAAGGGGCAGATAATGGAGAGCTGAGACGAACATTTGGAGGATTTTGAACATAGGAGCCATATGATTTGACTCATGTTTGTTTCTTATTTCTTGAGACAGAGTCTTGCTCTGTCACCCAGGCTGGAGTACAGTGGCACAATCTTGGCTCACTGCAACCTCATCTTCTGGGTTCCAGTGATTCTCCTGCCTCAGCCTCCCAAGTAACTGGGATTAAAGGTATATGCCACCATGCCCAGCTAATTTTTTATATTTTTAATAGAGATGGGGTTTCACCATGTTGGCCAGGCTGGTCTCAAACTTCTGACCTTGTGATCTGCCCGCCTTGGCCTCCCAAAGTGCTGGGATTACAGGCGTGAACCACTGTGCCCAGCTGACTCATGTTTTATAGGCTCACTCTGGCTGCTGTGTTCATAGTAGACTAGGAGCAAAGACTGAAGCGAGGTTAGTTAGGAAACTATTGCAGTAATCCGGGTGAGATATGTGGTACTTTGGTCCAGGATGGACCAAAGTAAAAGTGTTTAGAAGTAGATAGATTCTGAATGTGTTTTGAAGATACACATCAGGATTTGGTATGGATTGAGTATAGGATTTAAGAGAAAGAAGGGAGTCAAGAATGAGAGAGTTTTGGGGCTGAGCATTTGGCAGGTTGTAATTGCCATTGATTGAGATGGGAAAGGCTCTCTTTTTGTGGGCAGGGAAGGAGGTATTTTTGGGGGAAGGTGAGATCAGTATTGGACACGTTTTAATTTTGAGATGCTTGTTATACAACCCAAGGGAGATGTTGACTAGGCAGTTGCATATTTGGATCTGGATCCAGGGGAAAGGCACAGACTGGAGATATTAATTTGGGAACTGTTAGCACTTTCATGGTACTTAAAAAGCCATGAGACTCAACGAGATTGCCTAGGAAGTAAGTTTAGATAGAAAAGAGAAAGGTCTGAAGATTGAGTCTTGGGGTAATTTATCCACTGTTTCAGAATTAGGGAAATAGGGGAACTAACAAAGGAGACAGACTGAGTAGAGAAGGACAGGAACAAAACCATGAGAATGTGGTGTCCTAGAAGTCAAAGAAGGTTTCTTAAAGATGAGAGATGTCAGCATCTCAGATGCTTCTGTTAGGTCAGGAAGAGGAGGAATGGTGTTTACTGTGGATTTAGTAATGTATTTACTGTTGAACACTAGTAGTTTTGAATAGTGGAGCAAAACTGTTGAGAGTGAGTTCAGGAATTGATGAGAGGCAAGACACCTCTTTGAAGGAGTTTTGCTCTAAAGGGAAAGAGAAAAAATGGGATGGAAGTTGAAAGGGGAAAGTGAAGTAGAGAGATTGCTTTTTTTATAAGATGAAAGATGACAGTAAGTGTATATGTTGGTAAAAATGATCCAGTAGAGAGAAAAATATGAACGTGGGGATAGGGTGGTTGGGATTTCCTTTTTTTTTTTTTTTTTTTTTTTTTTGTTTAGATGGAGTCTCACTTTGTTGCCCAGGCTGGAGTGCAATGGTGCAATCTTGGCTCACTGCAACCTCATCCTCCCGGGTTCAAGCAATTCTCTTACCTCTGCCTCCCTAGTAGCTGGGATTACAGGCATGCACCACCACACCTAGCTAATTTTTTTGAGTTTTTAGTAGAGACAGGGTTTCACCATATTGTCCAGGCTGGTCTTGAACTCCAGACATTGTGATGCGCCCGCCTTGGCCTCCCAAAGTACTGGGATTACAGGCGTGAGCCACCATGCCTGGCCGGGTGTTTGGGATTTATTTAGTAATGTTTTTAAGTAGGTATGAAGGGAGGAAGCCATTGCTCAAGTGAGGGTTGGCACTGACCAGTAGGAAAGCAGTTCATTCAAAGTAAAAGAAAGCAACAAATGTAGATAAGTCAATGTAAATATGATACTGTGAGCTTGTAGAAAATCTCTCTTGTTGCTTCAGTTTTCTCAATGAAGACAAAAGCAAGGAGCTCAATAAGCATAGGGAAGAGGTGTTGGAGGTTTGAGAATAGGAAATTGTATGAATTAGTTGCCTTGGAGGGTGGGACAGTGGGGGATGGATTGGGAAAATACAGTGTGCATGTGCCACAACAGTAAGCGTCCATCTGGGGTTTGTGATAACAAGGTCAAAGTGATAGCCAGGCACAGTGGCTCACACTTGTAATCCCAGCATTTTGGGAGTCAAAGGCAGGAGCGTCACTTGAGCCCAGGAGTTTGAGACCAGCCTAGGCAACATAATGAGACCCCATCTGTACAAAATAAAAATTAAAAAATCGCCTGGGTGTAGTGGCACGTGCCTGTGGTCCCAGCTACTCTGGAGGCTGAGGTGGAAGGATTGCTTGAGCCTGGGAGGTCAAGGCTGCATTGAGCCATGATCACTTAACTTACTACACTCCATCCTGGGCGACAGCAAGACCCTGTCTCAGAGAAAAATAAAAAAGACTGGCACAATGGCTCATGCCTGTAAATCCCAGCACTTTGGGATGCCAAGGCAAGAGGCTCACTTAAGCCCAGGAGTTTGGGACCAGCCTAGGCAACATAGGGAGACCCCGTCTCTCAAAAAAATGGAAGAAAAGCCTGGGAGGTTGTGGCTCCAGTGAGCCGTGATTATGCCACTGCACTCTAGCATAGATGACAGAGAAAGACACCGTTTCAGGAAAAAAAAAAAAGCAGGATACTAATGTTGTCATGTGTGTTTGTTTTCCCATCTACATCTGTGGATGAGGGAGAGCATTGAATTTAACTGGGATTGCAGTTTAGTGAGGAGGGCAGATTGAGGGTGCATTCAAGTAAGTGGTTATAATCGTTGACCATGGCATTTATGCTAGCTAGGTAAGGAGGGAGGCAAAAACAGGAGGCAAGTGAAGGTTAGTTAAAAAGGTGGTAAGATCAGTGGCTTGAAAATCTTGGTGTGGGGTCAAATGATTGTTGGAGTTGTGTGGTGTTGGAAAGATTATAGTATGTGCCTGCAAGAGGGGGAGGGTGATAGGTAGTGTGTTTAAATGAAATGAGATTCAAAGCTGGGTTTTTAAATTTATTTTTATTTATTTCTTTTTTAAAATAATTTTTCTTTCTTTCTTACCAGAAATATCCAGTGTTGAAAAGCTGGGGTTTTTAATGGTGAGGGGAGGAAGAGTGGTGTGAAAGTGGTCCCATAGTGTGAAAGGTATGGGAGAGAAAACAGTCTTACCTGAGAGGCCTGTAGAGGAAGTTATGTTCCCATGGGAAAGCTGGATTTTAGTTAAGGCAAAAAGGTAAAGAGAACCTCTTCAGAAAAGGTTCAAGTTACAGATTTTCTGATAATTGAACTTGTGTCCCTGGAGCCACTGTGAAAAGGATTGAAGAGGTAACGAGGAGGAGGAGGTGAGGTTGGAAGAGGCAATGTACAAAGCTATCCAGGTGCCAGGCATGGTGACTCAATACCTGTTATCCCAGCACCTTAGGAGGCTGAGGTGGGAGGATTGCCTGAGCCCAAGAGTTTGAGACCTGGGCAACATAGTGGGACTCTGTCTCCACAAAAAGAAAATTTAAAAAATTAGCTGCTTAGGAGGCTGAGGTGGGAGGATTGCCTGAGCCCAAGAGTTTGAGACCTGGGCAACATAGCGGGACTCTGTTTCCACAAAAAGAAAATTTAAAAAATTAGCTGCTTAGGAGGCTGAGGTGGGAGGTTTGCTTGAGTCCAGGATATAGAGGCTGCAGTGAGCCATGATCATGCCACTGCATTCTGCCTGGATGACAGCGAGACCCTGTCTCAGCAAACAAAACAAAACCGTAAGACAACAACAACAAAAGAAACACAAAGCTGTGTAAAAATTTGGTTC